>NC_133618.1:577673283-577973283 GCF_048593235.1 Sminthopsis crassicaudata
CTGAAGTGCCAGGGAATGGAAAACATGCCTGAGGGCAGGAGTTGAAGAAAAGTCACCAGCTACAGCATAAACAGATAAAGGTGATTAATTCATTGATTCATGATTCCAGAGGCCTCATGATGAAATATGTTACTTATTTTCTGACAGAGTGATGGAGTCAAGATACAGAAAAACACATTTTTTGGATACAATGTGAAAATTTAATTTGCCTAACTACTCAATTTGTTTTAAAGTTTTGCTTTATTTTTTTTTCTCTCTCAATAGAAGAGGGGAGGTGGACATAGGAAGGAATGGGAAGGAAAGGCAGAAAAAAACAAATGCTTGTTAATTTTTTTTTATTATACCTTTTTTATTGACAGTACATATACATGAGTAATTTTTCAACATTGTCCCTTGCACTCCCTTCTGTTCCAACTTTTCCCCTTCCCTCCCTCCACCCCCTCCCCTAGAAGGCAGGCAGTCTCATACATGTTAAACGTGTTAAAGTATATCTTAGATACAATATATGTGTACATATTTATACGGTTCTCTTGTTGCACAAGAAAACTCGGACTTAGAAAGGTAAAAATAACCTGGGAAGAAAAACAAAAATGCAAATAGTCCACATTCATTTCCCAGTGTTCTTTCTTTGGGTGTAATTGCTTGTTAAATTTAAAATTAAGCATAAAGTTTTCTTTTTAAAGAATAACAGAAACTCTGTTGGAGCTGTGGTCACGAACTGAATACTGGCCTGTTCCCTAGGAAGCCATAAATTTACTTAGCTGTAGGTATCAAGGTGGATAAGTTTGAGGAGGGTGAAGAATGGGGAGATGGGTCTTTGGAGGAAAGCAGTCTGGTGGAGTAAGATGTGCTTAACACATATATGGGAGGGGCACAATGTTAAGCGCATGACAAGAGGAGGGGGTGGAGGGAGGAGAGCAGACGTTGATAGCCAGAGGCAGGATTTGAAGTCCAGTTTGAACCGGGGAATTCTGGTTTGGGGAGCCCCTTTGAGAGTTCCAGAAGTCCTGCTGTTAGGGTGTGGCAAGGGCTGGATTCTTGTATATTTATCCCCCAAAATCCAACGTCTTGGCATTAGCTGAAGCCTAATCCAAGTACCAAGATCAGAAGGACAAAAGGCTGCCTAATCAATGAATAGTGTGCAAGAAGCTCATCTGGTAATTCAGTGCCTGGGGAGCATCCTGGCAGTAAGCACAACCTAATTCGCCCTATCTCCTACTACTTCCCTCCCTCTTTCCCTCTCCCTCCTGTGAGGAAGCCCTCCCACTCTTCTGTGAGGATAGTAGGTGGAGGGCAGGATGGGGTAGGGCATTTCCTGAAGAACTTTGAATTTGACAAATGATCCCTCTCTTTTTTTCTTAATCCCTCATTTTTTAAATTTTAAATTTTTATTATGCACTTAACATGTAAATATACTAAGAATAGAAAGAGGATTCTATTGGTTTTTTTAAGTGTAAATTTAACACAATTGTTACAAAACCGCTCTACTTCTGTATCCCCTTATGAACTTCCTCCTGCTCTCTTATCCATAATTTAAAAATGTTTTATTGATACTTTTTTTGTTTCTTCTGTTTTTCATCCCTCTCACTACCCACCAGCCCCCTCCCTGACGCTCAATGTAATAAACACAACAAATTTAATTGATGTAGAGAGGTCATAAAAATGAAGACTCCTTCTGGAAGGATCCTCTACACCCCCTCTCCAAATTGAAACGTGAGGAATTTGGAACCATGCTTAAAGAGTTGTAATTCCTGGTTCTAGTTGACAACATAGGATCTTGCTGGCATAATTCTGACCTTGCAGTGCCTCAATGCTAAAAAGCTTTTGTGTTTGGTATAACATGGCAAACTCTGGGTAGTCCGTTGCTTTTTCCCCACCCAGAGATACTGGACAGGGAAAGTTAATAGAAGAGATAATTTCTGGCTCAATCTCTTTTCCTTTAATTCTCCATATATAACCCTGAGATCCTTAATATGGAAAAGTAAGTCAACTCAGAATCTTGGTGACCATATCTTTGGGTCAGCTGGTTCACAGATCTAACTGGTCGAATTTGCACATGGTCCCTGATCTTTCTACCTTTGTATTTTTTTTTTCCCTTCAACTCAGGTAAATGGATATCAGTTCAAAAATGAACATGTCCACCCACTGTGAGTTAAAGAAGTTCAAAAATCCTGGGTTCCATTGGTTATGAATGGTTGCAAGGCAGAAGTCCTTGGCAACTACTCTGGCTCTCTTGTTGAAAACAGCCACCAATATTTTACCAATAAGACCTATATTAGGAATTTTTCAGACAGTGAAGATAAAATTTAAAATACCTAATTATCAGTTCTCAAGATGTTTTATGTTTTGATAAGGTTAAACCATGGACCTTCTAACATATTGTAACAGTAATTTGTTGGGTATTTTTTCAGTAGTATTCATTTTTGTAAGATTTGTGTCCAAATTTTTTCTCCCTTCCTCCTTTACCATTCTTCCCCATATAGCAGTCCAATATAGATTATACATGTACAATCCTTTTAAAAATATTTCCCTATTTGTCATATTATGCAAGAAAATCACACTAGGGTAGCTATATGATTCAGATAAAAGCACCAGCCATCTTCTTCCCATCTTCTCATCATAGTTTTCTCTTTACCTACATACAATAAAACATGAACACACCCTGGCAGCAAACATCAACATTAGAATAGACTATATCATTGTAAGGAGAAGAGGCAGATAGGATGTGTGAATAACCAAGGCAATGTGCAGTGCAGAGTGCTGAACAGATTACAGACTAATCCTCTCCAAGCTAAATAAGTCCATTCTACAAAAGCAGAGGACCCTAGGCAAGATGACTTAATGTCAACAAATTAGTGTTCCTCCTAGAGGAAACAAGTTGTTGCTAACTTGGAAGGAAACTGAGCCAACACACAGTTGTTAACAATGGAGCAGAAAAGAAATGGGCAGCTGAGAGATTTGGTGTACAGCACTGCTTTTACTTACATGGGCTATATGGTGCAGAACATTCACTAACATCAAGTTTTATTTGACAGAAATGATGGGGAAATTCAGAAGCTACTAAATAAAAAACAAGAACACAGAGAGCAATATTTAACTTAATCAAAAGTAAAGTGCAATATGTTTCACCTATATCAGATTACTTGCTGTCTTGGAGAGGAGGGGAAGAGAGAGAAAAATTCAGAACATGAAGTTTTGTAAAAGTGAATATTGAAAACTATCTTTGTGAATGTTTGGAGAAATAAAGTACTATTTTTTTTTTAAATGTAAAGTATAAGTAAAGCTTAGAGAGATGCAGGATTTTTGGCTCTGTGAACAAGGCAGATGAAATTCAGTTGTACATTAATAGAACTAATCCAAAGCACTTTTACAATTTCCTGAAGGCTATTTATGTTAGGAAAAGGTACAAAAAAGAGTAATTATGCAAATAAGGTTGCAAGGGTAAGAACTGACTAAGAGGAATTAGATGGGGGAGGAGGGCTGTTAGGAGAAGCTCCTACACTAAAGAGTAACCTACCCAAAAAGAATTCATAGAAGAATTTTAAAAATCAAATTAGAGAGATTGAGGAAATTTTTTTTAAAAATAAGAATGATCCAAGAAAAGATTACAAAAAGATCAACTAACTGAAAAAAAATACCCAGAATCTTAAGAGGGGGGAAATGACTCCTTGAAAATTAGAATTGTGTAAGAGGAAGCCAGCAAAGTTGAGACCAAGCAATAATAAAACAAAATATAAAGAATGAAAAAAAAAAAAGAGAAAGAGAATGGAAACAAGAAAAACAAGTAATCTGGAAAAACACGAAGAAGAGAAAACAGAAGAATGATTAAACTACCAGAAAGCTACAAAAAAAAAAAAAAAAAAAAAAAAA
The DNA here is from genome assembly GCF_048593235.1 of Sminthopsis crassicaudata. Classification (NCBI taxonomy): domain Eukaryota; kingdom Metazoa; phylum Chordata; class Mammalia; order Dasyuromorphia; family Dasyuridae; genus Sminthopsis; species Sminthopsis crassicaudata. The sequence continues at coordinate 577,677,154 of NC_133618.1, forward strand.
GAATCTTGAACTATGAAGACTGCATGAAAATCAAAACATACTATCTTTGGGGCACTAGGTGGCACAGTGGCTAGGAATCAGCTCTGAAGTCAGGAAGACCTGAGTTCAAATTTGACCTCAGACATTTAACATTTCCTAGCTGTGTGCCCCAGGCAAGTCAGTTTGCCTCAGGGAAAAAAAAACAAAAAACATACTATTTTCACCTTTTTTATTTGCTTTTTTTTCACTTGTAGTTTTTCTCTTTTGTTCTGATTTTTCTTTCACAAAATGACTAATATGGAAATATGTTTAAAATTATTCTACAGGTATAACTTTTATCAGATTGCTTGCTGTCTTGGGAATGGAGGAGGAAGTAAGAGGGGGAGGAAGAAAAAAATCTTTAAAAAATTAATGTTGAAAACTATCTTTATAGGTAATTGAAAAAATACTATTGAAATTTTTAAAAATTGCCATACACAATAAAAGTTCTGTAAATAAAAAAAGAATCTTGATACAATAATTCAATAAATAATTTTTTTAAATTGTCCACACATTTTAGAACAAGAGGAAAAAGCAGAAATAGGAAAAAAAAAAATCCACCCATCAGTACCTGTCTATGAAGAAAACTTACAGGAATATTATAGCTAAATTTCTAATAATTCCCAGCTTCAGGAAAAAATATTGTAAGTAACAAGAAAAAAAAAAAAAACAATTCAAAGTTGGAGAAGCCACAATTGATATCACACAAGACATAATAGTGGCTACATTAAAAGACTATCCTGAAACACTATATATCAAAGAGCAAACGAATTAGTGTTGCAGTCAAAACCCAGCAAAGTTAAGCCTAATACTGAATGAAAAAAGTAAATATTCAATGAATTGCCAGACTTCCGGAGTTTTGTTACAAAAAGACCTGAGTTTAACAGAAATTTTGACATATAAGATACATGAGAAACATGAGGTAAACATCAAAAACTAATTACTCGATAAGGAGAAACTTTTTCCTTTTTTATACAGAGAATCACACATTTAAGATTGTCATTAGCAATTGAATAGATCCAAAGATAGATGGGAATAAAGCTGAATGTGATGTGATTCTAAAAAGCAAAATCTTGTTAGAAAAAAGGTAAAAAAGAGTAATTATGCAAATGAGGTACAAGGGTAAGAATTGACAGAGGAGTTATATGGGGGAGGAGGGCTAGTAGTTCTAGAACCCTACTCTCATTTGGTATTGGGTTAAAGAAGGAATAATACATTTATCTAGAAAATCTAGAAAGCTATTAAAAAGTCTTCTAAATTCAGATAGAAACAAGAGGGCAAGGGGACACGGTGAGGAGAGAAGACAAAAGAAGGATCCTGGGGGAGGGGAGTGTAGATTAAGTAATGGGAGGGCAAGGAACCAGATAGAAGTAAAGCATGAGTCTAGAGGGAACAGGAAATTAAGAGATACAAATATTATAATAATAAAGATCATAAGTAGAATTAATCAGGTTAAAAAAGGATAAAGTAATCATGATCTCAAAGTTAAAGCTAAAATAGATTTAATCAAAAGAGAAAAATAGGGAAACTGCACTACATGTCAGCCATATTAATCAATACTATTTTAGATTATTTAAAATAACTAGATAGCAATATTCCATAGTGTAAGAAATGATGAATTGATGGATTTAGAAAAATAAGAAAAGATGTGAACTTATGAAGGAAGATGTTTTCCACCTTCAGAGAAACAGAGGACAAACAAGCATAGTATGGTCTTACATAGATGTATATGAATATATATATGTGTGTATGTGTGCATGTATGATTATAGATATGTATATGTGTGTATTACATGTATACATATGTATGTGTATGCATAATTAAATATGTTGGTGCTTTATTGTGGTTTTCTGGGACAGAGGAAAAAAGAATAAAGTAAAAAGTGCACAGTGGAGAACAAAAGAAAATTTGCAAAGAAAAGATGGACAGTTCTGAACACAATGTGTAGTATTTATTATATAGACTTTCTTGAAAAAGAAATTTATTGCTTTATATTTTGAATCCTTTCATTCTGCTGCATCACTGCTGATGGCAATTTTTTTTCTTTTTCTATTTTGCATTTATGTTTTACATTTAAAAAAAGATAAGGGAAATAAATTATCCTTGTACAATCACAGGGATGATCTCTCTCTCTTACTCATTGCTAGCAAGATTCTTGCCAGAGTCTTCCTTAATAGGCTAATCCTTCCCAGTATAGCTTTAGAAAAGGCAGAGGAATGGTGAAAATGGTGTTTGCTGTCCAACAGCTCCAGGAGAAGTACCAGACAGAACATTCGCCTTGATCAATCTGACCAAAGCCTTTCACATCGTCAGTTGTGAGGGCCCGTGGAAAGTCATGGTGAGATTTGGTTGCCTGAAGAAGTTCATGATTATCAAGCATCAGTTTCACGATGGAACACTTGCCTAGGCCCTGGATAATGAACTACTGTTCCTCAAGCTTTCCTAGTCACCAATGGAGTGATATTTTCAGCAATGTTATCAGATACCTTCAACAAACATGAAAATAGCATCAAGATCAGCTACCATACTGACAATAGATTATTTAACTTGAAAAGTCTACTTGAAGACTAAACTAGAAGGAGTTGGTCCATGACTTTGTTTACAGATGATTGTGTATTCTATGCAGCCTCTGAGGCAGAAATACAACACAGTATGGATTCTCTGCTTCTTGTTCTAATTTTAGCCTAACAATTAATTCCAAAAAGATAGGTGATCCACCAGCCAGCAACATACCGTCCATACATGGAATTATTGATTATAGCAAATGGAGAAATATTGGATGCTGAGCATAAGTTCCTTTCAGTTATAGCTAGACATACTATACCTTGACTCCAATATAATGATGTCCTTTTGGTTCTCTTCAAGAATGGACATTGACCATTTGACAGGCATTTACTTTATTTCCAATTCTCTGCTTTCTTTCTAAGTTTTTCTTGTCATTTGTTTATGTTTCAAAGATTCGATCCAGCTTATATCCCAGAGATCTATCTTAAATAAGGGAAAGGGACCTGTATGTGCAAAAATGTTTGTGGCAGCCCTCTTTGTAGTGGCCAGAAACTGGAAACTACGTGGATGCCCATCAATTGGAGAATGGCTGAATAAATTGTGGTATATTAATATTATGGAATATTATTGCTCTATAAGAAATGACCAACAGGATGATTTCAGAGAGGCCTGGAGAGACTTACATGAAGTGATGCTGAGTGAAATGAGCAGAACTAGGAGATCATTATTTACTTCAACAACAATACTGCATGATGATCAATTCTGGTGGACGTGGCCATCTTCAACAATGAGATGAACCAAATCAGTTCCATTTGTTCAATAATGAATAGAACCAGCTACACCCATCTAAAGAACTCTGGGAAGAGTGTGAACCACTACATAGAATTTCCAATCCCTCTATGTTTGTCCGCCTGCATTTTTTATTTCCTTCACAGGTTAATTATACACTATTTCAAAGTCTGATTCTTCATGTGCAGCAAAATAACTATGGATATGTATACATATATTGTATTTAACATATACTTTAATATATTTAACATGTATTGGTCTACCTGCTATATGGAAGAGGGGGTGGGGGAAGGAGGAGGGGGAAAATTGGAACAAAAGGTTTTGCAACTGTCAGTGATGAAAAATTACCCATGCATATATCTAGTAAATAAAAAGCTATAATAATAATAATAAAAGATTCAACCCAGCTCTGGTATTTTGGATAGAAATGTTTAAAATTCTGTTTTATTAAAGGTCTTTCTTTCAAGATTATATTCAGTTTTAAAAATAAGTTATTCTTGATATATGGCTGTCATCTTTTGGTATACCATATTTCAAGATGTCCAACTTTTAGAATAGTTGTAGTATGATTGTGGCTTCTTGGAATATTTTGTTTTCTGGTCACTTGTGTATTTTTTTTTAACCTGAAATTTCTGGACTTTGACCATGATATTCCTGAGTGTTTTCCATTTGGGTTTCTTAATAGGAGATACCTATTAGATTACTTTAATTTTCACTTTGTTCTGTGGTTCTAAAAGATTTGGGCAGTTTTCTTTTTTGACTTCTTGAAATATAATATTCAGAATTTTTTGTTTGATCATAGTTGTCAGAGGGCCTCACCTTTTTAATGGGCATTTTCCTAGCCAACTAAGAAACTCTTCACCAAGTTTGTGGTACAGAGTTGAGGGAATAGTTTTTCTACTCCCCTGTTGCAATTCTGAATCATACCCACATTTCTGTGTGGACACCCGTCTCTTCTCTCCCCAAAGTCCTGTTTGTCAAGCCCCAGAGGGAAGAGACCATGATATGGTAAACATTGGAAGGAGTTCATGGGAACAGCAGGGGGGTACCTAGTCTACTGCCAGACTCACATCCCCCTATTCCACTGGGTATTTTCTTCTTTCTTCATTTCTCCACCTCAGATCCTATGGACTCATTTCCCCCTATATCTCATCTCAATCCCCACAGGCTTCCATTTTTTTTCTATAGGATTTCCAGGGATTGAGCCAGACCCAGAATTGAGTAATTGTCTGTCTGCCTGAAATCTTCACCTCTCCCTGCTCAACTTCTTCAGTCTTTCCCCATCAAAGTTCTGCTCTTAGTCCCTCAGGACATAGTTAAAGTCTGGACAGTTGGTAGAGACTACTTTCTCACACTATCTAAAGATGACCTTTGCTTGACTTATTGTTTCCTCCCAGGCTTTTCTTTTGATTCACCAAACTAAGTTCGTTTCAGCTCCCCACCTTACTTCCAGCCCTGAGACTCCCTCCTTTCCTTCAGCTTCCAAACTCAGCCTTAAGCTGTGCTGGAAAAAAGAGACAGATACATTCATTCTTCCCTCCAAAGGGTAGGAGCTTACTGAGCCTAGGCTTTGCTGTAGCATTCTCACTGGGGATAAGAGGGAAGGAGCTACTAGGGAAGACATGCCTACCTCCAACATGTATAGCTTTCTTTTTGAATTCAAATCCCCTGGGAAATAGTAGGCCTGAGTTCTAATCCCTTAGTAGTGACCCGTCCAGGAATTCTAATATCTTCTTCCTGCTTTGGCCTGTTCCAGGACAGGTTGAAGAGCTGGTTGCTTGGGGTGTGGGGTTCCAGAATGATCATATTCCGAGGCCCTTGTTTCCTCCTCTGAGTACAAAGGCTTTTCTGGACTTCCCACATCCACGTTTTGCTGCTAGAGATTGGAATTAAGAGCTAATTTCTTTGGGGAAGGAAGAATAATAATCAGGTATGATCTAGAGCCATATTTCCCCAGCCAACCCTTACTGGGGCAACCATCTTCCCTCATTATGTTTGCCACCACCCAGAGTGAGAATCTCTTTGTATGTGTTGTGTTGCAGTACTCCAAGCATCAAACTTGGGATTCAGCCCTGTCATCTTTAAAAGTCTACCTGGAGCCTGGATTGAACTGAGAGGTGAAAAAGGCTTCCTCCTTTGCTGGCCCAGAAAAAGTGACAGTTGGGGAAGCAACTGTTTCAGATTAGAATTTCACTGAGGAAGGGCAATGAGGAGATGAAAGGTCACTAAGACACAATTAAAAATCATAGGGGAAAGTAGAAGGATCCCAGTGAACTGAAGGAAATTGGAAAGAAAGGCTTCAATCAAATATAGGGATTAGTGGGAAGACAGAGGAAGAACTAAAGAAGGAATGAGATGGAGAACTAAGAGTAGAATATGAGCAAATGGGGGAGAGTCACAATGGTTTGGGAGGCTAAGGTGGGCCTAAGCTGGTAAGAAATGGTTTTCAATGAGGAGAAATGAGGGCATACCAGGTGGGCCAGGGTAAAACATTTTAAGAATCAGTGGGTCTTTTCTGGTAGGTTTTTGGGTGGTCAGGGAGAGGTTAGGAAAGGATTGAATGGTGCTGTTGGCAGCGTCAGTTACCAGTCAGGACAGAGTCAAACCGAAAAGTCTTTTTTATTGATCGGTACCATACAGGACTCAAATGGCCAAAACAAAAAAAGGCATTACAGCTGGGGAGCTAGGAATGGGGGTCCCTCTCTCCCAACCCTGCTCCCTCCAGCTCTGACTACACTTTGCTAGAGCTGGTTGTGGCAGATGGAGTCACTGGAGATGGAAGGAAGTGGATGAAGGCAGAAGAGATCCAGAGGTCTCTACTTGCCCATCCGGAAAACAGGGCTGAGAACCCCAGTCTCTTCTTCCCTCCTGTGAAGAGTGTGTTGTGTGTATGTGCATGTAAGGGCAGCACAGAGTACTGGGGTGTGGAGACCCGGGTGCCAAATTTGGGCTCAGTCCTACCCCCAAAACTCGAGGAGATAGTGGGCACTATATTCCCCAGGAGCTGACTCAGGATGCCACCTAGTGGCTCCATCCCAATTAATCATAGGTATCCCTTCCTTCCCCTCTGTGGGAAGGAGGTGGGATTTGGTTAGGGTGGGTGGGTAGGGGGTAGATTTTCCCTCAATCCCATACCTCCCCTCCCCTCCCAACAGAGACAAAATGCAAAACATTGTGACTAACACATGCCACACACTCCCATCCTTTAGGATGAGCCCCTGCAGGCATCATAACCCTCAGGGTCCTCCCCAACACTACTGCTCTAGGACTCAGGTAGAGGACACAGGAGTGGGGAGAAGAGGGGATTCCAGGGCCATTCACAAGCACTAGGAACAGGGAGGGAAAGATGAAGGCTTGGGGAATGGGGAGGACATAGTACATGGTTTACAATTGAAGGATTTGGAGAATGGCCAGAGAGGTCCACCCCTTCCCTTTCCAGCCATCTCCAGGGGGAGGGAAGAGATGGTCAGTGTCTCCTTGGTCTGAAGCTCAAAAGGTATAAAACGGCCCAGCCCAGGCTCCTGCCTGCCTGAGGGTAGAGTAGAGGGACAGGGGTGCTGAACCTAACACAGGGAGGAGGGAAGGGGGAGAGATTGGGAGAACTTTTTTTTTTTTTTTTTTAAACTTACATTTTTAATAATATTATTGTTTTTTAAAAAGTTGAGGATAGAAGATGGTGGGAGGGAGCAGAGCTTAGCCCCTTGGCTGGAGGAGGAGGTTGGGGCTGAAGAAGGGCAAAGGGGCAAGGGAAGAAGAGGATGGAGAAAGGCCTTGTGGCCAGTCCCCCCCTTCCCCCAGAGCTGGGGGTGGGTAGTTCATCCTGGCCCCCAGTTGAGTCCCTAAGGGCAGTGGGCTGGGGACAATGCCCCTGGGCTCTGCAGGGGTGGAGATTAGGAGAGCAGAAACCAAGCATCAGGGGCACCACAGCTCTGGGGGGAAGTCGAGACATTTCTTGGAGGCTGATCATTCCCCATTCCCTTGACTTTCCAGTCCCTCCTGCAGGTAGATGGACAGCTGTAGGCTCAGTCTCTGGGATGCTGGTCCTCCCTCTGCTCCCTGGGTGGGCAGGTGAAGCCCTTACTGGGAGGCCTGAGATGTAGGGTTCTCCGACTTGCTCTCCTGGCTTGAGGGGGGTTTGCTGTTCCAGGGACTGTTGGCACCCAGCGCTGGGGAGTTGTTGAAGCTGTCCTCGTCGTCGATGCCGTTGGCCGCATCAAACTGTGTGTTCTCCAGACGGGTGATGAGTCGCTCGTCCTCGTCCCCGAACTCCCCGCCCATCAGGGTGGGCTCCCCCACCACCATCACATCCTGAGAGCGGCGGAGGTCCCCAAACATAATCGGGGCAGCGGCATGCCTGGCCCCAGCAGGCCCTCACCCACAGGGATCCTGACCCCCCCAAGGACCCCAACTTTCCCTCAGACCCAAAAGATCCCAACCCCCTCCCCAAATCTATAGGGACTCCACCTAATCCCAAATTCCCCCAGACTTCCCACATTTGCAAGAACCCTGATCTCCTTCCCCAAGTCCGTATCTCCACCCCTTACACTACAATTCTGTCTAGCCAATCCCCTAATCCCTTTGTCTTAACCCCAACATCCCAGGTACTCCTCTAGCATATGCTCGGATCCCCCAAGTCCCTAACATCTACACCCAAGACTTTGAACTGAGAACCTCCATTGTGGGGGCCCTCCCAAACTCAAGTCTCTGTTATAGGGAGAGGGAAGAGGCCACAGACCTAGGAGGCTGGCCAGTGTGTGACTAGCTGTCCTTGCCTGTGTGTCCCAGTACCCCGCATCTGCATAAGCCTGTGTGCCCCTGTGCCAACCACTGGAGTCACTGTACCCCAGGAGGGGAGGGTGGAGCTTCCTGAGGGGGCCAGAGAGAAGAGAAGAGAAGAGAAGCCGAGATGCTTACAGGTACCTGGCTGGAGAGCGCGAAGGTGCTGGCGGGGCTCTTCTTCTTGCTGTTGCTGTTGTTGGCATTACCGCCCCCTGAGCTCATCGTGCTGCCACCCGACATCTTCCGTTTCCGCCTCTTGCTTGGTTGTTGCCGTGCTGGTTCCGCTGCAAAAAAAAAAAAAGAGAGAGAGAGTGGGAAGTGGGTGAGACCAGGCTAAATCAATCAGAAAGAGCCTGGGTCCAAGACAGGGATTCATCTGGCAGAGGGTAGGACCAGGCAACACCGAGAACTTGGAGGTTCTGGGCCGAGATGGAACAAAAACCCTCAAGTTGGGGCCTGGCTCTTGCTGTTGGGACCATCTCTGGCTGACCTCCATTTCCCGGGGCTACTTAGAGTGCCGTCATTGACCTGAAGGGGAGCAACACTGGCAAGAATCCCAGGTTCTCCTCTCTGAAGACAGAAGACTCTGGGTGCCTGAAGGCTACACCAAAAGGGACCTGGCTACTGCAGTCTTCCTAAGTGGGAAAGGCTTGGGTTCAAGCTAAATGTGGAGAAGATTACCACTAGGTTGAGCATTAGGGAACGAATTTTTTTGGTTATAGCAACTGAGGAAACTGTGTCCAAAGCAAGAAGGGGTTGTCATCTTCTTATACCTTAGAAGCAGGACAGGGACCACCTACCATGATGAAATCACACTTTTTGAAGCACGGGACCAAAAGCACTACTCAGTGGGGTGGAGGAACTCACCAGGGGGTGCAACCATGCGCTGCCACTTCTGGAAGAGGCAGGTCTTGAGGCAGTCACGAGGGCTGAGGCTATAAGTCTTGTGGCGGGACATGAGCTCCTGCATGGGCTCAAGGATCACACAGAGCTGGGGGCACAGGAAGAGGAGGGGAAATCAGAACTAGAGAGGCCAATTTTTAATGGGCTAAAGAGACAAAAAACCCAGTGGGGTGGAGTGGACTATGCACATCACCACACATGAGACCCATGCTGGGGCAGTGAAGTGGGTGCTCACTCACTCGGAGGTAGTTGAGGGTGGAATTAGACAATCCACACCGAGTGATGTTCTTGGATAACTGGTCCAGCATCTGGGGGTCTTGGGCCTAGAGAAAAGCACATGTGGGGAATAGAGTCAAGCATCCCAAAAGCACGGCACAGTGTGGCAGTCCTCGCTTCCCAGGACTCCAGGACTCACATGCATGGCCAGAATGCTTCGAGGAATAAATTCACGATGCTGCCGGATGCTGAAGTGCCACGTCTTTATCCTCATCATGTCATCAAACATGAACTCCAGGTACAGCCGGCCCTCCACACATACCTGAGGACACAACGGTCACAAGCCTGTCCCCCAACCCCGTCTCCTCCACAAACACCAGGACCTATCTGCCTCCTCCCACATAGTTCATCCTCTTTCAGACTCTTCCCAGGTCATCTGACAAGCTCTTCTGTGAGAAGGTAATTGTGACAGTGGAAGGGACACAGGATTATATGCCCCCTGGCTTCCAGGCTACAATCCCAGAATCACCACACTACTGCCTTCTGAATTCATCCACACACTCTTTAAGACACTGACAGCCACCCCCCCCCACACACACACACATATAGTCCCCAGACCTGGGTGAACATAGGCTTGCCGTGCTGAGTGATCATGCTGCCCTGGTCACAGTCAAGGGACACAAAGTTGCTGTGGAAGGCTTCCTTGGGGTGCTTTAGCACATAGTACAGCTCTGTGGCACCTCCCTCAAAGATGCTGCGAAAATAACGTGGGATCAGGGTCCGGCCAATCGCTGCAGAAATAGAATAGACCTCTTCAGTGCACCTGCCAGCACATCCAGTTGGAACAAACCTCTGAAGAATGATGTAAACCCCCATCCCAAAGTTGGATACCCACTGTATCTCTTTGGTCCATCCTCCAAACAGAAGGTGATGGTTAACATGGCATCATCCTCAAAGAATTCAGTTGTGAAAGCATCCCACCAGAGATTGTCACATTCCTACAGGATGGGAAAAGGTCACTGGGATCTCAAAGAGGCTGCCAGATTCACTCTGGGTGAGTATATCTCTATCCACTCCCAAGAATTGGGGAGGGAACTCTTGGAAGATAGCAGGCTGATAGTTTTCTCACATTAGTGGTTCCATCTCTGATCACTCTTCTCCTCTCTCCTCCCAATCCCATAAACTAACTGCTTCCCTCTGGTTCCTGCTAAAGAGAACTGTTTTGTTGTTGTTGTTTTGTTTTTTTTAAATGGCAGGGCTCCTCCCAGCTTGCCATCCTCAATCCTTTCTTATACACACAACCCCAGACTACCTCTACCCCCAGACATACCTCTGTCCAGTTCTGCAGCCGCTTGTTTAACTCGAATATCCTGTAGTCTGTCTGGTTGCCATATGGTGTGTGCCTCCTGGAGGGTGGGAAGGTCAGGAATGTCCCCCCCTGCTCCCCTACTTATAAGATCTCCCCATCCCTTGCCCCTGGTCAGACCATTCCCATCACCAGCCTCTTACCCAATCCCAGGCTCCAAGTATGTAGGCGGGTACATGGGAGTTGGGCTGTGGACAAAAAGGAGCCATGAGAAAGCAAAGGTGAGGAAGATATACAGGCTTCCCGAACCCAGCAAACTTTAAGCAGAGGCTGCTGGGGGACTAGCCTAAAGAAAGCCAAGAGAGTTGGGGTCTGAGAAGAGCAGTGGAGCTAGGACACTTACCCCACATCCCGATCCAGCATGGTGCCCGGGTGGAAGGGGGGGAAGGCGTTGCCGTTCGGGGGCTCCTTCGGCGAGTACAGCTTGAATGACTTTGAGGAACAACCTGAAGAGAGGGGACTATACTCAGGGGTCTGAAGAGTAAAACAGTAAGAAGCTGTGGTCTCTCTGGCTCCTAGACCCTCTTTGCTAAGCCTTCCCTATGACCCCTGCTCTGCAAGTGAGAGAAACCTGGGTTTAGAGAACAAGTCATCATATCCAGCTTCCCCACCTTAGGGAGAAGAGCTCCCAGAACATGCTAGTGCTCAGCATGCCCACACCCCAGCTCAGACATGAAGGCCATGCCCCCTCCCCACCAGAGGCGACTCAAATTACAAAGGGGCTGTGGTAGAAGAAAAAGCAACATGGGGCTGGGTTTCCATGTTTTTTCATTTTATGAATAAAAGGGTGCGGAAAAGGGAGAAATTCTTATTTTCATTTCTCCCTCTCCCCTCTTACATTAAAAGACAAGTCTGAGTTGTCTCTAGTCTTAAACCCACCACTATCAAAAGAAGGTCACTTAGAAAGGGGGCCTGGACAAGTCTTTTTCTTGGGCAGCCAGGGGGAAATTCTCCAGTCTCCACCCACCAGATAAACAGTTGTGCTTCCCCCTCCCCCCAACGGCCTCTCTCTTATCAGTCCCAATTACTCCCCTACACCCAGGGCAGGTGTGCCCCCAAACCAGGCACTCAGCCTTAACTCCTTCTCTCCTAAAACTTTTCATATAGGAATCATCAGGCCTGAGACATGGGGAGGGGTATCCTGAACACTAGACTAGGTCTAGGTGAAGGTATGTATGCATATGGAAGGGGTTTCCCCAAAGACATGCATAGTGCTGGGTAGCATCTTCCTTGTGCAGGAAGGAGGGCCGAGAGAGGAACAGGCATCCCGAAAATTACACGTTTTGTTCAGGGGAAAGGAAGAGGAATATGGTCTCCTGGGCTAACAATCCTGTTATTTCTAAAACATGATTAGCTATGCTTCATAGCTGTGAAGAAATGCAACATTTATCCCTCCTGCCCATCCTCAAGGCCCAGTCTCCCTGGAGAGACAAAACAGTACCAAGACTTAAGGCTGAGGGCCCAGAAGTTTTGAATATCAAGTCTTTAAATCCCATTCTCTCTTTCATTTGAGCATGTCTGTGTGGGGAAAGGCTTTATCTGCTTATAAAAAGGGGGGCCCCAAGATAACTCCAAGTCTGCTCACTACTTCTGAAATCAGACTTTGTGTGTGCCATGAGGAAAGGCACTGAGAAAGGAGAGAATTTTATCAGCCTTGTCCCAGTCTGGGGCCTTCAGGGATCTCCACATTCCATACACCCCTCACCCCAGTTTGTGCAGGTCAGGTGCTGCATATGCCGTGTTCATACATCCTGCCCACCCTGCCTCTGCACCCAGCTCGCCCCAACATGCCTAACACCAGGTGGAATAGGGCAGCCCGGGGCAGGAGCAGGGTACAGGAAACAGGCATTATTCCCCTCCCCCCACAACATGCTCCCCACATAACACACACAAAGTATGCATACGTTCCCATATGCTAGTCTGGCTCGGGTGGGGTGCTCCAGAAGAGGATTTTGTGACTCCTTCCACGGGCTCCCACGGAAGGGCCAGAGCCAGAACCAGGATACAAACCAAATAGTCAAGACCCGGAGTCCTAAGCCCTTTCAATGTCCAGGCAACATCTCTTCTCACTCTATTACCTTCCTAGTTCCATGAGGGCCCTTCAAAGGAGGAGAACTCTAGGCTTCTCACTTATCCAGAAAAATACAAGGGATCAGTTTTTTGTTTTTTTTTTTTCTGGTGAATTGGGAAGAATAACCACATACTAAGAATCTAGGGTCAGCAAGGAGACAGGGCAAGATAGGGATGCCCCTCCAACCACAAAATGGTGGGAAATGAATTAAAGGGAAACTTCAGGATGGACTTCTGTTCTCATCTCTGAAAAATGGGGCACAACCTGAGGCTCACTGACCTAGCAGGCCCGCAGCAACTCCCAGCATCCCAGACCAAAGGGTGGGGGGGGAGGGGGAATCCCTGGTGGGGTAAATCACACAGACCATCTGTCCCTGCTACTCTGACCCCCTCACTAGTCAGAACAGGAAAAGAAGGGGAGAAAAAGATGAGCCATGCTTCAAAGACCTGGGGGAGAAGAGAAAAGGAGTGGGTTTGCTCAAACCTAAAGGCTGGGAAGCATAAGGTGCTCATCTCAGGCCTAAATCTCCTTTCACTCTTTCTGGCCTGGAGTAGGTGGTAGGGAAGCAAAAAAGCTGGAAAACTTTTCCGGAATGAATATTCTATGGGTGGGGGCACAACTCTGGCTAATTCCACAGGCACTAGCCTGACAGCCCTCTCCACCCCGCCACGGCCAGGGGTCATCAGGCCTAGCCCTGGGAGGAAGATCTTTCGTCCCAGCAGGACAGAACACCCTTCCCTCCCATATCCCCCCCCCACAATTAGGCCTGCCAGGACTTACCTGGGAGAAGTGAGGGGACACTGGGGTGGTGGGTGCTGTTCTCAGCAGGGAGGGGGCCAGCAGGGTAGGGGTGGGGGGGACTCAGCTGCTCATCTCCCTGGCCAGCTCGGCTCCACTCTCGGCCAGAGCCGAGGGACAGCAGGGCCGAGCCGGGCCAGCCCAGCTACACAAAAGCTTCCCACACCCCCCAAGCAGCAGGCACAGTGGGCCCCAGCCCAGGGGAGAAAGTTCCTCTGGCCAAGGGGCCCTGGGCCAGGGGGCTGGGGAGCTGGCCCCAGGGGCAGGGGGCTACCGGGAGGCCGCGGGGAGCAAGGAGCTCTCTTTGTTTGCAAGATTTCCCTCAACAATGGCCACCGCTTCGCTCTGCTCTGCACTCCTCTCTCCTCCTCCTCCTCCTCCTCGTCCTCCTCCTCCTCCTCCCGCTCTCTCCTCCCTGTTGCCGCTGCCGATCTCTGCCTCTGCCTCCAAGCAGCCCGCCGCCACCGGCCAGCCGCCTTCCCCTCCCCGCTGACCAGGCCTTCAGGGCCCCTCTGCTGGGGCTCCGGGAGAGTCACAGCTCAGCTCCAACACTCATGCAGACCCAGTCACACACAGACACACACACCTCCCGCCAGCCCGCAAGCTCTCTCCTTCCCTCCCTCCTTCCCTCCCAGTGTCTCTCAGAAAGAGGCCCCAGGGCCGGAGGAGGGTGGAGCTGGACCCCACTGGCTCCACCCTCCCCCAGCTCCCTCAGCCTCCTCTCCTCTCCCATGAAAGAGGAAGAAGGAGGGAGGGAGGGACTGCTGGGGCTGAGAAAAACAAAAGAGACAGAGACTAGAAGAGAAACAGAAGGGGAAAACGGCATGGCCAGAGAGGGGAAAATGACATGGGGACTGAGAGGGCAGAGCAGGCTCAGACGAGGCAGGAAATCTCGTTGGTCCCACGGGGGAGAAGGGAAAAGAAGCCACATCCTAGGCTTGAGGAGGGATGGAGGCCCAGAAAGCCACTTTGGGTTGACTTTGGGCCCCACTCAAGTTCTGACTGGGACCTGAAAGCACTTTCCTCTGAGATTCAGGGCTGCCAGGCCCCAAATCTCATCTTTCTAAACTGTCATCACTTCCCTAATCCTCCCCCACCCCCAAAGGGAAGCCCCCGGCCTCACCCACCCCAGCTCTCACAGGTCCCTCCTCTGGTTACTGCTGCTGAGGAACCTGCCCAACCAAGCAGGACCCTAACTGAAGCCTGGGGTGGAAACAGGATGCCAGACCAGCAGGTCCCTGATTGCAGGGTGAGGAAGAGCAGGAAGTTCCAAGGGAGACCAGGAATTCCTCCTACCCCACTGCAAACAAGTTAATCAGGGGCCTAAACACTGGTAGGGACATTAAAGTCGCACAAAATAAGGCAAACTAGATCTCCAGATGCCCTTCCACTTTAGAGGTGCACTTCCATAATCATCTGGGACTTTAGGACCATCTCTAAAACCCAGAGTCCTCAGTTCTCTTCCAGGCCAAGTGAAGAACCCGAGTACTAGACTCCCCTCCTCCCCCACCTGACAAGTACCCACGGAGCCTCCTCCACAAGGCAGCCTGCCGGAGGCCTCCCCAGCTACACTCCTGCTCCAGAGGCCTTAACCCCGTGTACATGGTACACTTCAGCACCAGCAAGAGCAGCTGCAGCACCAGAGCAAATCTGACGATGCAATGTTTTAATGGACCTTTCACAAGACCCGAAAACTAATAGGATCACCCCTATCTTAAAAGGGGGTGAAACAAAGACCTCCTCAGTGACTCCACTGGCTTAAGGTCACACACAGAGCAGCAGAGGTGGGTACAAAGGGACCCCTTCTCCCCCAACCCTTGCCCACCATGCGCCGGGCAGACAGCTACCCTCTGACTGTGACACTGCCACAGGGGACAGCCTGTCTTCCAGCCTACTCCTTAGCATCTAACCTCATTCCTCCAGGGCCTCGGGGCTCCAAGCCCAGCCCCCTCAGCTGCTACCCCCACACCACCCACTCCCATGGGGCCCATTCACAGGCTCAGAAATAACCAGGAAGGGGAAAAGGAGAGGCTCTTGGGCACATTATTAAAAAACTCAGCCCCCCACTGAGCTTAGTCTTCCCAGCCCCCTACTCAGTTTACAATTTAATTAGCTGAACTAGGAGATGCAAAGATACAAGAACAGAGATAAAAACCAAACTAAGAGACTGGGAAAGGAAACGGGGTTAAGGAGACCCTGTGCCAAAATAGAGGACAGCAGGAAGAACAATCTTCCTCCCTTCCCCAGCTACTAGGCAGGAGTCTGGTGCCCACAGCTCCCGCCCCCTACCCGGGCCCCCAGGCTGCCCTGACCCCAGCCCCCTCTCTCCTTTGTCTTCCCCGGCCTCCCGCTGGCCTGGCACTCTGCCATCCCCTCTCCCTGGCGCCCAGCCTTGGCCTCAGCCTGCTCCTCCCTTACTCCCCATCTTAACCCTTCTAGGGCAGATCTCGCCACCCCCAGGACTAGCCAGGGGCTCTGCTCCCCCAGCCCCACTCCCGCCACCTCCAGGGCACTGCAGGGGGCAGAGATGCGGAAGGAAGGGGTCTCTAGCGAGGCTGTCTCCTCCTGCGTCCGCATACATGTCTGTTTCTGGTTTTGCCTGCGTCCGTGTGCTTCTGCCTCTGTGTCTGTGCCTCAGTGTGTGCTCTGTGCGTGTGCTCACTGTGCAAGTCTCCCAGGCTCCTGGCAGTCACATGTGTGGGGCATGTGCCGTCTCTGCTGGGCTGGGGGAGGGAGGAGGAGCAGAGACACAGACCTACGTATGCACACAAAGGAGGAGGAAGCTTCGGAAAGCGCCCCAGCCTGGTCTGCCCCAGCCTGGGAACTTGGGTGCGGAGGCCTTGCTGGCCTCACCGGCCTCCTCCACTTCCAAGGCTGTGAAAAGCATAGGTTTCTTTGTGTCTCTGTAGCCGGGCTTCCTGCATGCACTTCTATGGGATGTTTGCCTGTGCGTGTCTCTGTGGGTTTTGCAAATCATCTCCTTGGGTATATTTCTAGCGGCCTGAGGGCTCCTACCTTTGAGTGATCCCTCGGCCCCTGGATCCCCTAGGTCTGGAGATTTATAAAATTCCAATCCACAGCTCCCCTTTTATTATTGTCCTGCGTCCAGACCACTCTACCTGCCAGTTTAGGCCCTCCCTAAAATCTCACTTATGACAAAACCCTCTGAGAGACTTGCAGACACCTCCGGAAGAGGCTGATCCCCTTTTCTTTGGCCTTTCCTACCAGAAGCCTCCATTAAGGAAAACTCAATGTGCCCTGTGATAACCCCTCCGGGCCACAAGTGACAAGTACCACAGGGCATCCTCTCGGCCCTACGGCCTCTGACTACCACAGGGTTCTGTCCCCTCCTGGTGGCTCTCAGCATCTGTCCTACTTCACACCTTCCCGAGGACCAGAGCAACAGGACTCGGGCAGGGCATCCTTCTTCCTAAGGCTTCCTCCTCTACTTTGGGCCCAGGTTTTTCCTGACGAAAAGCGAATAAAGATGCCAACAGGATCCCTTGGGAAGAGTCAGAAGTGGGTAGATAAAAGGCAGGGAAAAGTGGGGGCACCAGGGCAGATTCCCCAGCACAGGCCAGAAACAATTCTGCCCAATTAAAAAAATAGTCCTTTCCCTTCTAGTGCACAATCTCCCAGATTCTCCCGGAGCGAGGAGCCCTTCTCTGAGGACAAGTTCTCCACACTCCCCGAGAAGTCACTTCTAGCCAGAAGGGGAAGCCAGTACTGACATGCAGCCGGTCCCACAGAGCTGCCCTCGCTCTTGCCTGGTCCCACCTCTGGAGACATCAGGAACCCGGTGTTTGGAGGAACTGCTGGGCTTAAGGGTCACATGACTTGTGGATTCCAGGGGGGAGCTGGGAACAGACTGTGTGCTACATGGCACCCCCAGCCTTGGCTGAAGGGCCATCTGGGTCTCCCCTCAGAGCCCCTCTAAGTCACCACCACGGGACAGCCTCCCCACGGGGACACACGGAGTCCCACGTGAGTGGGGTGGCCTCTGTCTTCCCTCACCCCTACCCTAAAGCGCCCTGGAGCCCGTGTCCCGATGGTTATAGATGCCCGGCAGGTGGAGAACACTCAGGAAAATGGTTTTGACCCGTCCGCAGCCCACTCCATCGCTCCCAGCCATCCTCTGCTCCTTTTACCCAGAAGCCCACTTGGCAGTGGAGAGGGTCAGAGACCATTTCCTGGGTTCTCCCTCTCCTCAGTCAAGCCCTCTCTTTGACCCCAAGACCCCCCCACTCTGAATCACAGGCATAGGAAAAGGGCCCAGGGGCCCAATTACTGGCACCCCCAGTGGGGGCACACTCCTGGTGCCCCCTCTTGGGGGCAGTTGTGCCAGGCAACAGGCAACCAGGCCCAGAGGGGAGGGGCCCCAGACAGGATCCTCCCCCTCCTTCAGTCCAGCGGCCCCCTCCCCAGGTACCTAAGGGAGCAGGGTCAGGCAGAGGGGATAGTACATCAGTAAGGGTTGGAGGGAGGGGGGGGCCAACCTGAGCTGGCCAATCACAACTCTCTGATGACCTGGGTGGGGGGGTCAAAAGTCCAAAGCCACTTCTGATTGGCCAACATCCTGGAATTCTGGGAATTCCACCCCCTCCCCGCGTCGCACCCCCCACCCCGAGGCGCCTCTGGGCTGCTGCGCATTTTCGGGGGGGGGGTGTCCCTCCCCAGGACAGATAGGCCAAACCCCCTCCCCCAACACATGCCCCAGCAGCCCCCTCCTCCCCGGCCCTGCAAGTACCCCCGAAACAGGGGCTGGCTGCGGTGGGTGGGGAGGGGGTAGGGGCAAGGTGACCACTCACCAGGGCAGGCGCAGCCCACTGACATCTTCACATCGCCCGCTGCGGGGGGCCCAGCCGAGTCACGGTGCCCGCCGCGCGCGGGGACAGGCTGGGCATGGGCCGCCGCCGCCGCCTCCTCCTCCTCGGCAGCCGCCGCCGCCCACTGCCCGAGCCTGAGCCCCGGCCTCCACGCCGGCCCCGGGCTCCGCCAGCCCCTGGCGCGAGGGGCCTGCAGGCTGGGCAGGAGACAGGAAGGAGACCTGTCTGTGCGCGCGTGTGTGCGAGGGTGCGCGCGAGGCCGTGCGTGTGTGCGCGTGTGCGGGTGCGTGTCTCGGGCGCTCCCTCCCCGCCGCCGCCGCCGCCGCCGCTCGCTGGCGGCCCCGCGCCCGGCGCCCCGCTCCCACCTCGCTGGCTAGCTCGCGGCTCGCGGCTCGCGGCTCCCTCCTCCCTCCCAGGCTGTCTCCCCCCTCCCCGGCGCCGCTGGGCTGGGCTTTATTAATATGCTAATGGAGGCGCGGGTGGGAGGGGAGAAGGGAGCCGTGTGTATTCGTGTGTGCGTGTGTGCGTGTGTGTGTCAAAGTGACCCGAGCGGGGAGGGGGGAGGCTTCAAGGGAGCGGGCGCGTGACGCAGCTTTTAAAGGAGAGACGGGACTAAACGGGGGGAGGGGAGGGGGAGACAAGCAGTAGGAGTTCTGCAAGGGCCAGGGTCTCCCTGCAACCTGCACCAAAGGAGGTCCGCCGGGCCGGAGGGTAGGCGCAGCAGAAGGGGAGAGCCCCGGGTCTGAGCCAAGCCAAGCCGGACATCGGCCTCTCGAGGCCCCTAGAAAGGAAGGGGAAGCCCCCCTCCGAGGTCCCAGCCCCTGGGTGCCTGAGACAGACTGGCTGCCGGGACTGAAGAAAGGGTTAAAGAATCCGGAGCTGTTCTTCCCCAGAGCCCCAAGTCTTTTTTTTTTTTTTTTTGAGGGGGGAGCTGATTGGAATGGGAGATTCCATAGGCTAGAGTTGGTGGGAAATCCTGGCCTGGATGCTACCTCTCACCTGGCAGAAACGTGCGCGCGCGTGCGTGTGTGTGTGTGCGCGCGCGCGCGTGGGGAGTGTGTGGGGGAGGGTTACTCGGGATTTTGCTGGGCTCTGGCCCCGGGGACTGGCTTTAGACAAGTATCTGTCGGGGTTAGTACGTTCTAGCTCAGGGCATGAGATGGCAGGTTCCCATTCTACAAGGTCAGGATGTATCCCCGTACATCCTGGGGGGATCCTCGGCCTCCCTCGGAACGGCTCGAGGCCGCTCCTTCCCAGATAGATCAGGTCCGTGCGGACTGTGCTCTAGCTTGAAAACAGCAGAAAGATTCGGTGCCTCGGTGAGGGGATTGCTTTCCAGCAGCCCCTCTACCCCTGGCCCCAGGCTCTGCGGCGGCCCCGTTTCATAAACAGGAAATACCTATTAGAGTGAGGGGAGGGGGCTGAGGTGTGTATCTGGGGGAGTTGGCCTGCCCTTCCCCCTCTTTCCTGGGGGCGTCTTCAGCCGCCTGCCCTTTCTCCACTTCCGGGTTGGGGTGGAGGGAAGGCCTTTACTTGCCCTTTTGGAGAACATTTGTGTCTCTGCCTTTTATAGTGACCCCCCCCACGGAGGAGGGACTAGGCCCTTCATGCTTCCTCCCTTGCTGTTCTCCACCACCTTGGTGGGGGGAAAGGGCTTCTTATTGATGTGGAACAGTTTACGGATGAGGAGGTTCCTTTAATTCCATCCCAATTTTATAAGGGACAAACAAGGAGCAGATGAGCAGGCACTGGAGTTCAGCACTGCCCCAATGACCTTTCCCTCTAAGTGTCAAAAATGGGGGACACGGCTGAGAGCCGGAAAAGGGGCCAGGAAGACAGGCTCCTTCCCATTCAGTCCCTCCCACACATCCTCTTGTTCAGCCCAGTCGTCCTTTTCTCAGACCGAACTACTCCATCATTCAAAAGGGACCACAAGAGAAGAGCTGGATTAAAGTGACCACCACCCCACAGCGTACATGGTCTCCTCCCCTTCCATGGACTTTTGCCTTAGAATTTCTCACTTCTCTCTTCCCTGTCCCACCTTCAAGATCTCAGGGAGCCCTGGTTTTTTTCATCTTATTAAATGAGATTAGAGTCTAGATTATTCCAAAATCACCTCTAAATTCTATGATTCTTTGAATATATGAGTCATAGACATTTGAGGGGAGCTGCTATTTTGAAAATCTTGGGCCCCAGTGTGGTGTCTGACTTCATTTTCATGACCCCTCATAACCCCAAAGCAGTTTCTAGATTTCAGGGTCTCTATTGTAGCAAAATTTCTACCCAAGGTTTTCTTTCTTTCTACACCTACATTCAATCATTCTAAAAGTCTGATTCTAAGAGACCCCACCAAACTCACTAGTACAAGGATTTGGGGAGTGGTCAGAAAAACTGAGTAATAGAGATAAAGAAATTGGCCCCAACACCTCCACTCCCCCAGCCACCTGACCAACTGTCCCTTTAGGCTATTCATTTCATCCAACTAGCCAGGTCAGATTCCTAGAGGAAGGGAGGGAGAGTATCTCTAAGTAGCTTCCCCACTACTCCTGCCCCAATCCTCCCCCTACAAGTGCAGAGGCTTCCAGCTGGCTGTGTAGCCAGATATTTCTGGGTCTGGGTCCTCAACCGATAGAAGGGGATTAAACAGCTTACATTCAGGAAGGAGCACTCACTAGCTGGAAATCAGGAAAGTTAGGAGCTAGTCCCTGTTTTTCTGGAAAGGTGGTTGAGGCAGAGCTGTTGTACACTTTTTGGGGGACACCTGAGCAACAAAATCTGTGTATGAGTAAACAACAAATTTTACACATGTAAAACCCGAGCATATTTTACATCAGCTATGATAATCATTGTTTTTAGCTGACTAGCCACCCTCCACGGAGGAAATATTAAATGATCCCCTAAAATACTATGAGCCTTAGATTTCATTTTCTTATTTCCTATTTCCCATTTACACATGTAGGGAGCTCTCTGGGGAGGAAACTTCCTTTACCTAAGCAGTTTTTCAACTCACAGCCTAGGGTGTTGAGGTTAATAGACTTGCTCAAGGTCACACAGCCAGTTTGTATCTGAAACTGAATTTGAATTGACTCTGTGCTCCTCCTCTCCCTCCAAGGAGAATATAATATAAAAAATGAAAAAATATCTCCTCTCCATGTAGGTGGGCTCTAATACCCCTCACAGGGGCAGGTAGGTGGCAAAATGGATAGAACCCTGAGCCTAGACGGAATCTGTCATTTTCCTGACTTCAAATCTGGTTTCAGACACTTTATAGTTGTGTAACCTTGGGCAAGAAAAACCCAAATGGAGTCTAGTCAGACATGAGTGGAAATGCCTGAACAATAATGTGTGGGAATTAACTGCTTAGCTATCTGTAATTGTAATTTTTTTTTTTTTCCTTTTTAATGGGGAGGGGAAGGGAAGGAGAGAGGGAGAGAATACAGAACTGAAAGTAAATTTTTATTTAAAAAAAAGACCAAAAAATTATCATCCACAAAATACCCCAAATCTGTCAAGATTTAACCAAATTACTTTCCTATTCAAAAAATAAATAAATCAATGGCTCCCAATTGCCTTTAAGATTAAAGATAAATTCCTTAACCAGACATTTAAGGACCTTCACAATCAGGTTTTAACCTAACTTCCAGGCTTATTACTCCCATTAGGTTCCAACCTACCTTTTCAGCCTTATTACTTCCATTAATGCACTTTTCATTCCAGTCAAACTGAACTACAAACTATTCTATGGATGGGAAAATCTGTCTTCCAGGTTCTGAATTTGTATAGACTGTTCCCCATACTTGGAAAGCTCCTTTAAAAAATATATATTTTACTGCCATCACTGTTATTTTCTTTAAAAATATATATATATAATAGTATTTTTCCAAATACTTGCAAAGATAGTTTACTTTTTTTCTCTTTTGATTTATTTAATATTTTCCCCCAGTTACATTTTTTACATTAAAAAAATTTTTTTTGACTTCTAGGTTCTCTCCTTTATCCCCACCACAATTAAGAAACTACAAGTGAACTTATTCAAAACATTTTCATAAGAGTCATATGTAAAACAAAATATAGATCTCCCACCTTAATGAAAATAACAACCCTCAAGATAAAGTTTTGTTTTGTTTTGTTTTAAAGAAGAGAAACAGAGAATTCTTCAGTCAGTATTCAGACACAATCAGTTCCTTCTTTGGATATGGATAGGATTTTTCATCATAAATCCTTCAGAATAGTGAGAGGATCATTGTTCTAATGAAAATAGCAAAGTCATTTTACAATTGGTCATCCTAGAACTATTGCTATTATTTTGTATGCAATACATTTTCACTTTGCTTGAGTTCTTGGAGGACTTTCCAGGGTTTTTTTTTTTTTTTTTTTTTTTTTTTTTTCTTGAGAGTATCCTACTCATCATTTCCCATAGACCAATAATATTCCATCACAAATATATACCACACTTTATTGAGCCATTCCCCAATTGTTGGGCATGCCCTCAATTTCCAATTTGTTTTTACCCTGAGAAGATAGCTGCTATTGAATAGTTTTTGTACATAAAGATCATTTTCCTTTTTATTTATTTTTTAAGTCTTTTAATACTACCATGCCTATGTAGTGATGGTGTTAGATCAAATGATATGCATAAATTTATAGTCCTTTTGGACACATCATGCCTTTTTGGTCATTTTTTAATTGGGGCATGGTGCTTTTTTTTTTTTTTTTTTTTTTTTTTTTTTAATAAATTTGACTCAGCTCCATCTATGAGAAATGAGGTTTTATCAGAGGAACTTGGTTCAATTTTTTTTTTAAGAGTTACTATTGCTGACTGTATTTTCTCCCATTTATTCTATCATTTCACCCTGTCCTTCAAGAGTTTTGCTGGCTCTCTTTGTAGTGGCCAGAAACTGGAAACTGAGAGGATGCCCATCGATTGGAGAATGGCTGAATAAATTGTGGTGTATGGATGTAAAATGTGGTATATAAATATTATAGAATATTGTTCTGTAAGAAATGATCAGCAAGATGATTTCAGAAAGGCCTGGAGAGACTTAGAGGAACTGATGCTGAGTGAAATGAGCAGGACCAGGAGATCATTGTATACAACAATACTATATGATGATCAATTCTAATGGATGTGGCCATTTTCAACAATGCAATAAACCAAATCAATAGAGCTCCAATAGAGCAGTAATGAACTGAACCAGCTATACCCAGCGAAAGAACTCAAGGAAATGACTATGAACCATTACGTAGAATTCCCAATACCTCTATTTTTGTCCACCTGCATTTTTTATTTCCTTCACAGATTAATTGTACACTATTTCAAAGTCTGATTCTTTTTGTGCAGCGAAATAATTGGACATGTATACTTTAATATATTTAACATATATTGGTCTACCTGCCATCTGGGGGAGGAGGTGGGGAGGAGGAGAGGAAAAATTGGAACAAATGGTTTTGTAACTGTCAATGCTGAAACATTACCCATGCATATATCTTGTAAATAACAAGCTATTTAAAAAAAAACAAGCTAAAAAAAAAAAGTGTTTTGCTATTGACCATTCCCTCCTCCAATATGCTCTTTCATCATCCTTCCTGCTTCCTATATCTCATTCCCCTCCTATTTTCCTTCAGAGTTAAGATAGATATCTATACCCATTTTGAGAATGTATGTTACTTCCTCTTTGAGCCAATTCTGATGAATGTAAGGTTTACTCAATCACTCTTTCATCCCCCTCTTCCTCTCCTCTGTAAAAGCTTTTATCTTT
This sequence comes from Sminthopsis crassicaudata, assembly GCF_048593235.1. NCBI lineage: Eukaryota > Metazoa > Chordata > Mammalia > Dasyuromorphia > Dasyuridae > Sminthopsis > Sminthopsis crassicaudata. The sequence goes on from NC_133618.1 coordinate 577,701,184, forward strand.
CGTCTTTTTTTTTTTTTTTAATGGTTGCAAAGACAATTTTCAACATTTACCTTTGCAAAACCTTGTATTCCAAATTTTTTCTCCCTCTCCACTCCCCTCCCTGCTTCCCCAAACAGCAAGTAATCTGATATAGGTTAAACATATGCAATTCTTCTAATTTCTAAATTCTTCTGATTCTTTCCATATTTGTCAGACTGCACAAAAAATTCAGACCAAAAGGGAGGAAAACATGAGAAAGGAAAAAAAGAACAAGCAAATAAACAAAAAAATACTATGCTTTGATCCATACTTCAGGCTCATAGTTCTCTCTCTGAATGTAGATGACACTGTCCATTACAAGTTTATTAGAATTGCCTTGAATCACCTCATTGTTAAGAAGAGCCAAATCCATCATCACATAATCTTGTGTTATTATGCACAATGTTCTCTTGCTTCTACTCACTTCACTCAGCATCAGTTCATATAAATCTTTCCAGGCTTTTCTGAAATCAGCCTGCTCATCATTTCTTATAGAACAATAATATTCCATTGCATTCATATACCATAACTTAATCAGCCATTCCCCAATTGTTGGGTATGCATTCAATTTCCACTTTCTTGCCACTACAAAGAGGGTTGCTACAAACATTTTTACTCAAGCCGGCCCTTTCCCTCCTTTATGATCTCTTTGGGATATAGACCCAGTAGACACTGCAGGATCAAAGGGTATGTATAGTTTGATAACCTGTTGCTTTCCAGAATGGTTGGAATCATTTCACAACTTCACCAACAATGTATTAGGGTCTCAGTTTTCCCACATCCCTTTCAACATTCATCACTGTTATTTTCCAATGATTTCCCAATGCTCTAGGAGAACTTTCCCTTCTAACAAGTGAGTGCAGTAGTTAGGCAAAACAAAACAACATATTAGCGTTAATTGAAAATATATACTTTCTTAACAAGTAGATGCCCATCAATTGGGGAATGGTTGAATAAGTTATGATATATGAATGTAAAGGAATACTGTTGCCCTACAAGAAATGATGAGTAGAGTGATTTCAGAAAAGCCTGGAAAAAACTTACATGAATTGATGCTGAGTGAAGTAAGCAAAATCAAGAGAACATTGTAGACAGGAATAAGAAGGTTATTCCTGATCAACTGTGATGGACTTGGTGCTTATCAACAATGATATGATTCAAGGCAATTCCAATGGAACTAGGATAGAAAATGCCATTTGCATCCAAAATGCAAGAGAACTATAGAAACTGATTATGGATCAAAGTGTAGCATTTTTGCCTTTTTTGGGTTTTTAAAACATTTTTTTTCCCTTTTGGTCTGATTTTCCTTGTACAACCTGAAAAATATGGAAATATGTTTAAAAGAATTATATACATTTTTCCTGTTTGTAACCCCAGAGCTTAGATCTGTGCTCTATCCATAGTAATTGGTTAATAAATGCTTTTGCATTTATTTTAAGTTCTCTGCAGTTATGATTGATCACTTCATTGATTGAAGTTCCAAAGACTCAATGATACTTAATAAATACCTATTGGTTAATTATTGTGGCCATGACATAAATTGTTTTTTGTTGACTTAGCAATGCAAGTTCATAAGTCTTCCCAAGGTTTTTTGAATTCTCCATATTCATCACTTTTCTGGATTCCATATTCATTTCTTATGACTTAATACTCCATTTTATTCAAATATCATAATTTATTCCATTAATCTGTAATCAGTGAATACCTGTTTTCAATTCTTTGCTACTACCAATAAAGGGCTACAATTAGTATTTTTGTATATATTGAGTTTTTCCCTTTGTTTATGACCTCTTTCATGTATATAATGTATTATAGTATCGATGGGGCAAAGAATATATTCAGTAAAGTGGGGAATTTTATTTTAGTATATTTCCAAATTGTTTTCCAGAACAGTTGGGTCAATTTATAATTCCAACAATAGGGCGTTGATGTGTCTTCCCATCACAATCCCTCAAACATTTGCCAATTTCTATTGAATCCTATATTTTAAGACAATGCATGATCAAAAAGTGTCATATAAAAGTTTACTACCTTCTCTTCTCTTTTTCAGATATATGGAGTCTCTGCTTATTATTTGTTAGTAATTTTTGCTTTTTTATGGGTGTGAGGTAAACAAGTGTTGAATATTCACTTGAAAGCATTTCTTCACCTTCACCTTCTCTAGAAACACTTGTTTTTTACAGTCTATTTTAGTTGCCTTCCTTAATCCTTTAAATTACTCTCTCTACCTCGTGTTTATATTAAATTAAATTAATTTTTATTAATTTTTTGTTAATAAATATTATACATTTATTTAATAATTAGCTAGTTGAGGATTGGTTAATTGTTGTCTCTGTATCTCCTAGTTCTTAGCCCAGTGCCTTACATATAGAGTTTAATAAATATTTATTGAATAAATATATAGAAGTCAAAGGAACCTGAGTGATTTTAAAGAGAAGAATCATTTTTTTTTTTTTTGCTGCTAGCTTTTTTGCTATTATTTTATACTAGGAATGACAATGTGAGGGAGATTCTGTTTATAAGCATGGGGAATGATGTCAAATGAGGAAGGAAAGCTAGATGAGATTGGAGATATGAAGCAGTCCTGTGTGAGTGGATAATGAGCCCAAAGAAAAGTGTAAGATATAGTGGAAGCCATATTGTGGAAGGCCTTAAATGTCAGTTTGAATTTTTTAATCCGAGAAAAAATAGGGAGTCACATTGATGGGCAGTGGAGATCCTTTGAAGGCTTCTATGTACACAGTAAAAATTTGTTAGTTTGATATTTTTGAATAATTAGGTCCAGTCCCTCAAACAAGAAAATGGTAATATTTCCTTAAGGATCAGATCCTAGGTGGTTCAGTACTCTCCCTCACAGCTGAAGCTCAAAGAACATTTGATGAGAATAATGAGCTCACAATTATATAGGTTTGAAAGTTAACATTTCTATTATCTTATTTGATTTCACAATATCTCTGTGGAATAGCATTTCATAACTAATAAATGTAAAAGGTTGGATATGAACCTAACTCTCTGATTCTAAGGCTAGAAGCTTAACAAATTCTTGTTGATTGATTGATGATTGCTTTATCCCCTCACCCCTAGGAAGCTCATTATTGGGAAATCATCATCCATCAAGATCATCAGTAGTGGTACTCAACTTCATCACCACCTTCTTTCTGGTCCTTCTGATTGGAAGGTGGAGCCAAAATCTCATGGTGATGAACTCAGTTCAGAACATCTCATTTCTTGGGACTTCAATGACTTATGTCCTAACTTTAGTTATCTTTTCCTCCCTTCTTCCCTCTTTCCCTTTTAGCTTCCTTCTGTATATGTTGTCTTCTCCTATCAATAAGTCTGTATTTAGGCCTTTGAAAACCAAAAATCATTTTTGCCCTCATGGAGTTTATGATATTGTAAAGCAGAGGAAAGTAGGACAAATATTATTATAGATGAGGAAACTGAGGCTCAAAGAAAGTAAATTATTATGGTCATACATTTAGTGTCAAAGTCAGAATTCAAAACTAGGTCTCCTGACTCCAAAGTCCAGTGCTTTTCCCATTACTCCATGCTATCTTTCAAATATACACAAACTCAATTTTAAAATTAAATGTATTCAGTAAGAAACAAAAGAAGCTGGCATGTGCTTACTTAAAGAACTCACAGAGGAGCCAAAGGATAAAATATTTCCAGAACAAATATTTGACCCAGGTGGGCCAGCCAGTGTGGCACAGTGGATAAAGTGTTGTGCTTTGGGGTCCTAAAGACTTCTGTTCAAATCTAACATCAGATACTTACTAGACTAGCTAGTTCTTCACCTCTGACTCACTTTCCTCATGTAAAATGAAGACAATAGCACTAGATGATGTTAGGCACCAAAAGGGGAGTTTGGTCATGTGAAGAATTCACAATGGGCATTCTCTTTGGCAAAAGACAGGTTTATTTAAAAGAAGGGAAAACAAATAAAGAGGTTACAGACAAAATAATTGTTCGATAGACACCAAGAATAGTAAATATGAAAGAATTGGGAGAGTATAGAAAGGAATTTTAATAAAGATGCAAAGGGAAAGTTCCCTAATGGAGGTTGGGGCATACCCTTAACTGGCAGGCTAAATCCTGAAAGGGACTTAGCATCCCAAAAGTGTTATTAGCTAGAAGGAGGAGAAGTAGGGTCAGGAGGGGTGGAATGGGGAAGGGTAAGGAAAAAGACCCCACAAAGCAGAAGGCTGTGTCAGACTGACTCAAAGGAGGGCAGTGACCATGGCATGGCCCACAAGCAAATTTATAGGGAGAATTTAGATTTAGAAACTTTACATAATTTGGATTTCTGACTGGATTACCTCCAGAGGGTGGGACCACTTAAAACAGTGATCTGGAGTAACAAAAACTTCTTCTCTGCCTGCCTCAGGGAATAATTTTTATCAGTTCTTCAGTTTCTCTCTGCCCAACATCCTCACCATTCAGTACCTCATCATCTAAGATTGAATGAGAATTAAATGAAGTAATATTTGTAAAGTGCCCTGCATGTAGAAAGTACTATGCATAATATCCATAATTATCATAGGAGCTATAACATAGAGTAGAAGTATTATAGTGCCTTCAGAGACTCTCACACTAGAAGTCTAGGGAATAAAGTTGCCCCTACAAGGAGTAGAGGCTTCAGCAGGCCACAGAAGGACTCCAATTATGATAAGGGAGATAGGAAAACATCTAGGTGAGAATAAGAACAAAGATTCTAGGCCCAGAATGAGGGAAGCAAGTTGGAAAGCCAGCAGATCAGTCAGATGGAGAGATAGCCTCTGGGGAGGTACTTTTATGTCAGTCATCTATAAACATTTATCAAGAGCTTACTATGAACAAGGAATAGTGCTAAGTGTTAGGAATACAAAACAAAAACACCCCCAAACTCACAAACTAAAACCAAAAAAACCTGATCTCTGCTACAAAGAGCTCATATTCTAATTGGAAAACAATAAACAAAAACTGTACCTACCAGTTATATAAATACATGTATAGATAAATGGAAGAATCTCAGGTGTTAGGCCCTAGCAGTAGGAAGGATTGGGAAAAGACTCCTGTAGAAGATGCGATTAAACTATTTCCAAATGAAACCCGGGATCAAGGAGGTCAAGGTGAGGTGGGAGAAAGTTTCAGGTATAGAAACAAAGTCATAGGAGATTGGATTAGTGAGAAATAAAGTCAGAAGATTGGGACTAGACTTTAAAGAACAGTCTTGAATGGGAGGATCACTCAGTTTAAACCAAATCAAACAAACATTTACCAAGTGCCTCTGCATTATATGTGAGAGAGAAAAAAGACAAAAGCAATCTGTTCCTTCAAGAAATTCACAATCTTTTTTTATTTTTAACATTCATTTTTTAAAAATTTTGAGTTCTGAATTCTTTCCCTCTGTCTCACTCCTGCTCCATCCTTTGAGAAAGCAAGCAATGTGATACCTATTATACATGTAAAATCACACAAAACATTATCACATTAGCAATATTGCAAAATTAAAAAAAATTTATATGTGAAAAAATTATGTTTCATTTGGAATTCAGACTCCACTGGTTCTCTCTAGAGGTAGATAACATTTTTCAGTTCATATAAGTTTTCCAGGCTTTTCTGAAAACCAATCCCCTCATCATTTCTTATACCATAATATCATATGCAACAATTTGTTTAGCTGTTCCCTAATGGATAAGCATTCTTTTAATTTCTGATTCTGTGCCATCACAAAAAGAATTACTTTAAATATTTTAGTATCTACATATCCTTTCTCTTTTTCCTTGATACAGATCAAGAAGTGGTATTGCTGGCTGAAAAGATATGCAGTTTTTTTGAACAAAGTTCCAAATTGTTCTTCGAAACAATTGGCTAAATTCACAACTTTATCAAAAGTGCATTACTGGGGGCAGCTAGGGGGCAGCTAGGTGGCACAGTGGGTAGAGCACTATCCTTGAAGTGAGGAGGACCCGAGTTCAAATGTGGCCTCAGATACTTAACACTTTCTAGCTGTGTGACTCTGGGCAAGTCACTTAATCCCAAATGCCTCAGAAAAAAAAAAAGCATTACTGTCCCAATTTTTTCTACATCCCTGACAGCATTTATCATTTCCCTTTTCCATATTAGCCAATGATAGATATGAGGTGGTACTTCTGAGCTCTTTTAATTTAAACTCCTCTAATCAATAATGATTTAGAGCATTTTTTTCATATAACTAGATAGCTTTGATTTCTTCTGAAAACTGTTTATCCTTTGACCATTTATCAATTGGGGAATGACTCATTTTTTTTTATAATTTTGGCTCAGATCCCCATGTATTTGAGAAGGAGGGCCATTATCAAAGAAAGTTGCTATAAAAAAAAATTCCTCAGTTTTCTGCTTTTCTTGCTTTTAGCTGTATTGATTTTGTTTGTATAAAATCTTTTTGTTACTGCTGTTCATGCCTGAGCCTTTGTGACCCCATTTACAGTTTTCTTGGCAAAGGTACTTGAATGTTTTGCTATTTTCTTCTTCATCGCATTTTACAGATAAAGAACTGAGGGAAACAGGGTTAAGTGACTTGCTCAGAGTCACGCAACTATTAAGTGTCTGAGGCCATATTTGAATTCAGGAAGATGAGTCTTCTTAATTCCAGGTCTAGCACTCTATCCACTGTGCCACTTAGCTGTCCCTTAAACTTTTAAATTTAATGTATTAAAAATTATCCATTTTAGGATTGCCTGTCATCTAGGGGAAGGAGTAGAGGGAGGGAGGGGAAAATTTGGAAAAATGAATACAAGGGATTATAAAAAAATTACTCATGCATATATACTGTCAAAAAATGTATAATTATAAAATTAATTAAAAAAAAAGAAAGAAAAAATAAATTTTAAAAAAATTATCCATTTTATTTCCTGTGATCTTTTCTATCTCTGGTTTGCTGCCCTTTTCTATACATCAGACAGGTAAAATTTTACATTCTCTCCTAATTTTCTCATCATCCTCCATGTCTAAATCATATACTCATCATGACCTTATCATGTTATAAGATGTTAAATATTGGTCTATACCTAGTTTTTTGCCAGTGTGCTTAAGAAGCTACAATCTAATGGGAGAAAACAAGTGTGTGTATGTGTATATACTGAATATACTGAAAAAAAAAAAAGAGAGATACTATATACAAAACAAATTGGAAAAAATCTCACAGGGAAGGAAGGCACTAGCTTAAAGACTGAGCTGGAAGAGCTTCTTATAGACAGTTAAGATTTGAGCTGAGACTTGCAGGAAATCAGAGAAACGAGAAGGGCACAAGAAATGAAAGAATCCCAGGCATCAGGACAGCGGGTAAATAGATAGAGATTTGAGAGATAAATTGTGTGCAAGGAGGCCATGGTCATTCAATTTTAGAACATGTGAAGGGACATATACGTAAGAAAAACTGGGAAGCTAGGAAGGACCAGGTTGCAAAGATCTGGGAAGCCAAATAGAGGATTTTATATTTGTTCCTGGAGATAATAAGAAACCATTAAAGTTGGGGAGTTGGGAATGATTTGGTTAGAACCGTGCTTGAAGAAAATCACTTTGAGAATTGAGTGGGAAGGGACTTGAATCAAGACTGCAAAAGTCTAAGCAAGAAGGCCTGGTCCAGGGTGCTTTCGGAGGAGAGAAGGGGTGTATTACGGAAATGGATTGGATGTGGGAGGTGAAGGAGGAGACCTAGTTGAAGCTTAGGTTTCAAGACTGGGTGAGTGGTCTCCACAGTAACAGAGAAGTAGGAAGAGGAAATGACCCATGCATATGTACTGTCAAAAAAAAAAAGTTATAATTATAAAATTAAAAAAAAAGAAATAGGAAGGGGGAGGGGAAGGAAAGGAATTTTGTTTTAGACACAATGTGTTTAAGGTGTCTCCAGGACCCATACTCGGGCATCGGAGTTTGTTTCTGAGTGAGAGCGCCCTGAATGAAGCCCTGCCTTATAAGAAAATGAAGCTGACAGTGACGGACTGGACTTAAGGGGAAGCCTCTGAGGCTGACGGGGAGGATGGATGAGGACCACAGGGAAGACACGGGATTTGGGCTGTCCAGAAAGAGGAAAGTGATTGATGCTGGTCAGACACCGGACACAAAGGACTGGGAGAAGTCCCTTGGGCAGTGACCAAGCAGGTGAGACTGGGTACTCCATCATACCTACGGCATAACTGGGAAGGTTAAGCTTGGAGAGGATGAGTTAGGAAATGGGGATAACAGTCGCCTTTAACTAATGAAGAATCGTCTAGGCAAGCTATGATTCGATGTACTCCGCTGGGTTCCAGAAGTCAGAACCAGGCAGATTTCAGCTCCACGGAAGGAACTACTTCCTATCTCCAACTGAGGGCTGTGCAAAGGTGGCCCAGGATGCTCTTCTCTGGAAGAACCAGAAGCTAGAAGGCCACCTGTCGGCTATGCGGGGAGGTGACTCCATTCCCACGGGGTTGGGACTAATTGAAGAGACTCTGAGCTTCCTTCGAACTCTGGGATCCCATGACTTTGGGAACATAGCGATCCAAGGGGGGTGGAAAGGTAGATGAGGACGGGGACGATCTGAAACTAAAGGGATGTCAAGATTCGTAGATTGTTTTATTGAAAACAAAGGGACCTCAACACCCCGTACTTCTCTTACCCCAGTCCCAAACACGTTGCTCGGCTTGGGCTCAGAAACAACTACAAATCCCAGAAGTGACTGCGCGCGTCAGCTCCGAGGAGGAGGCAGGCTCTCCGCTAGGTCCATTGGGAGTTGTAGTATCGCTGAGCTTTCTGGACACTGTAGTTCTTCGCCTCTACAGCCGGTAGGGCGAGGCGGCGCTGGTGCTCCCGAGCCGCGCTCTGGGGCCAAGATGGCGGCGCGCCGGGGACGGGAAGACGGTGCCGCGCCGCCCCCCGGAGGGGGCCCCGGACCAGGCCCCGGCGGCGGGATGCACGGCGGCAAGCGTGGGTCCTGCAACCGGAGCCCCGAGCCCCCGGGAGCCGCGGGGAGCTTTAGGGGCCGGCAGCAGGTGAGAGCCGGGCGGGCGGCCGGGAGGAGGCAGATCGGCACATGCCGGGCGGTGACACGTGGAAGCTCCCAGAGCTGGCGTGGGGAAGGAGGGACGGCGGGGACACCCGGGGAACAGCGTTCGGGAGGAAGGGGAGACCTGGTCCTCAGTGTTTGGGGCTGCTTCCTTAAGCCTGAAAAAGCTACTGTCTCAAAAGAGTGAGAGGGGGAAGGGAGGTTGGAAGAGCTGCGGACGCCGCTTAGCCAGGGCCGGAGCCGAGTCGTTGAGATTGGACCCGGGAAAGGGAAGGATGGGGGGCTGGGACCTGGGGACGCTAGCTTTGGCCCCACCGCTCCCTTCCTCGTTCCATCCCCTGCAGCGCTCCCTCCCCTTACAGCTCTCCCTCCCCTCAGCTTTGGGGTCCCCGCGTCCTGGGAGGCTGAGACCTGTTGAAGTGAGACCCCCTTTACGACCAGACTCGATTTTTTCTTGGCCACGTGGGGGTCTGCGTGTGGAGGGAGGGGTGAACAATTTTCCCGGGAGAACTTGATCCCCGCCCAGCCCTCCCCCTCCTCGTCCTTACTGCAGTCCCTGCATCCACGTGGATTGGGCCCGGCGCGGGGACACCTCCGAGGTGGCCGCAGTCCACGTGGGGCGGGGGATGGGGGTTGTCCACGTGGCCCCCTGTCTGCTCCCACCGCCACCCCCCCCCCACTTCCCCTGGGCAGCCTGGCGGCTTATCGGCTGCGGGGGCCGGCGTGGAGGCCATGCTGCTTGGAACTGGGTGTGTCTGATCCGCAGGTCCCTCCCCTAGACGCCGGCCTAGTGCGGTCCTCACCCCCTCCCCGGAATTGGGAGCCGAGGCTGGGGCCGGAGCTGGGAGGGGGCCGGCTTGTGGGGCTCGGGAGGCCTCTCCCCCTCCCCCGAAAATGTGTCCCGCCGCATTCCTCTAGCCAGCTGCCGGGGAAAGGGTTTTTCCAGATGTGCTTGAGCGTTCTACGCTGTGGGAGCGGGGGAGCCCGCTGCCCTTGGCTTGGGGAAGGAGCAGGCTCCTCTCCGGTTGGGGGTGGTGCAGGGGTGAGTCATCGGCACCTGCGGCGCCCGCTGTGGGACAGGCAGGATTCTCCCTGAAGGGCCCTCCCCCGAGTGGGCGTCCATCCGGGGGTCCGCAGGGAGAGCCGCCGCCCCCTTTCTTCCAGGCCTGAGCGGCCTTGAGGGCAGAGAGGTCCCGCTCTTCTGAGGGGCGGGCCTCACCTTGCACTTGGAGTCTCCCTCTCCCCTAGCCTTTAGCTGCCCTGACGGGCTCCACGCGACGTGGGGGTTCTCCTAAGTCAGGAGTTTTCTGCTTTCTCTTCTGGTCTTTGAAATCCATCAGCAAGGGTGCTTTCTTCCCGGGGTGGGTTGTAGTTTAGAATTCCTGAGGTGGGTCCAAGGGGGGCCCTTTAATTTGGTGCTGTTGTAACCCAGACCTGCAGGTTGGAGGTAAATGTCTAACTTGAACTCAGGCCCCACAGAGTCGATACTAACCTTCCTCTTTTAGCAGTTTCCTGGGACAGCTGGTTCTGTATGAGCCCATCTTGAGGATAGGTCCCTCCCTGTTCTAATGAGAATAAAAGGGAGAGGGAAGAAAGATGGGCATGGGGGTGGTGGTCAGATAAAGAGCCCTTCACTAAACTATTGGTTTAAAGAGGGCCAGCTCTTTTTAGTCTCCCCTCCCCCCAGTACTTAGAACTGTGTTCTGAAGGTATTATGTGCTTAACCAGTTCTGAAGTTGAGAGGCTTCACAAGCTGACCAACTCGCTTTGGTTTGGAGGCACCACTGTGGTCATGGAAAGTGTTTGAGCCTCCGTATTATCACAACGGGCAGTGAATTTCTGTGCCTCAGTTTCCTTTTGGATAGAATACTTGCGTGGTTTACCTCTCAGGGTTGTTTGAGAAAGCCACTTTGTGTACTTTAAAGCACTCCATGAAGGTGACCCATTATTGGCATTGAGGGAAATCAGCCCCAAAAGTAGTTAAACTGGGTTGGGATAGGCTGTGTCCCACAGGTACCTAGGAGGACCCGAGGGCAAGTGAGTATGTGTGCTGGGAATGAGGTCTGCTGGCCCAGGGGCTGTGGCAGAAGCCTCTGCCTGGTGGTGAGTGCCGGGGTAATACACCCTGGGAGTGTTTGCTGAGCCAGCTGAGATCCGACCTTAGATTCTGCAGGTATCCCTAATTACAGGTTCTTGGAGCATGGATGGGAGGAGTTCAGTGCCTGATAATCCTAACACTATCTTTGTTACTTTCCCTTAAGTCCCCATTCCTCTTACTCATTTCTTTTTCCATCCCATCTCATTCTAGGACTGATTAGTGCTCCCCAGTTAGAGAGGGGGAAACCCAACTTGTGTGTGGTAGGGGACAGAGCTCACGAGAAGGCTTGAAATGCTCCAGGAGGGAGAATCTGCTCAGTGCTCCTCCAGGGAGCAGCAGAAGATGCCCATCCATTTGGCCTGGGACAGGCTCCCTTAGGAGTGGTCCTCCTCACCCACACCCACAGCAGGCCCAGACTGGTGACTCCTACCTAATGAGGCTGACAGGGACTGTGTCTGCTCCTTCCCAGAGAAGTTTGGGGTGTGTCAAGGCCAAAGCCTCCTACTACATACTGATCTTCCTGCCTTTCTAAGGCTCTTTGGAATTGAGGGGTCATTTCATATGTCTATTTCTTCAGTGTCATATCACACAAGCTAATAACATTTTAGAAACATCGTCTTAGTTGACAGTCTAAGTATTATCTCCATTACCGATGAAGAAATTGAAGTTTGTGAGGATGTTGTAGCTTACCTAGGACAGTGTAGTTACACGAGAAACCTTTTCTTCTCCATCTCAGGTTCAGTGTTTTCCCCATTTACACCACCCTGTCCCTCTTTCTTGATGCCTGATTTGTGTTCAGCCCTGTGCTAGGAGTGAAAGGGTGGTGATGGTGAGAGCAGTAACAAAGGAATTCCATTAGAAACCAATGAAAAGTTAACAGTTATTTTAAAATGCATAGTAAACACATATATTTTTTTTTAATTAAAATTTTTTTAAATTTTATAATTATAAAATTTTTTATGACAGTATATATGACAGTAATATTTTTAAAATAATATTATCCCTTGTATTCATTTTTCCAGATTTTCCCCTCCCTCCCCTTGATGACAGGCAATCCCATACATTTTACATGTGTTACAGTATAGCCTAGATATAATATATGTGTGTAAATACCACTTTCTTGTTGCACATTAAGTATTAGATTCCGAAGGTATAAGTAACCTGGGTAGATAGACAGTAGTGCTAACAATTTACATTCACTTCCCAGTGTTCCTTCTCTGAGTGTAGTTGTTTCTGTCCATCATTGATCAGCTGGAAGTGAGTTGGATCTTCTTTATGTTGAAGATTTCCACTTCCATCAGAATACAGTCCTCATACAGTATTGTTGTTGAAGTGTACAGTGATCTTCTGGTTTTGGTCATTCATAGTGAACATATCGATAAGTGCTGGAGGTGTTTGGAGAAAGGGAGTCCTTTACAAGTTATATGCATGGGTAATTTTCCAGCATTGACAATTCAAAACCTTTTGTTCCAATTTTTCCCTTCCTTCCCCCCACCCCCTCCCCCAGATGACAGGTTAACCAATACATGTTAAATAAGTTAAATACAATATATGTATACATGTCGATACAGTTATTTTGCTTACAAAAAGAATCGGACATTGAAATAGAGTATAATTAGCCTGTGAAGGAAATCCAAAATGCAGATGGACAAACATAGAGGGATTGGGAATTCTGTAGTGGTTCATAGTCATCTCCCAGAATTCTTTCACTTGGTGCAGCTGGTTCAGTTCATTACTGCTCTGTTGGAATTGATTTGGTTCATCTCATCATTGAAGATGGCCACGTCCATCAGAATTGATCTTCATATAGTATTGTTGTTGCCATGTATAATGATCTCTTGGTCCTACTCATTTCACTCAGCATCAGTTCATGTAAGTCTCTCCAGGCCTTTCTGAAATCATCCTGCTGGTCGTTTCTTACAGAACAATAATATTCCATAACCTTCATATAACACAATTTATTCAGCCATTCTCCAACTGATGGGCATCAACTCAGTTTCCAGTTTCTGGCCACTACAAAGAGGGCTGCCACAAATATTTTTGCACATACAGGTGAAATGGAGTCCTTTTAAAGTTTCTCAGAAAGGTGGTTTTAAGGGAATGTTAGGTTTTGATTTAGTTGATAGGAAAAGGAGATGCTAGATTATAAAATAATGCAATTTCTAGTCCCTCTGTTTTCAGTCTTCTTCCAAAGACCATCAGAGTAATTTAAATACCACTCTGATTATGTTATGATCTATCCAAAAAATTTCTTTGATCTTGCATTATCTACAGAATGAAGTCCTAACATCTGAGACTATAATCTGGGGCCATCTTGCCTCTATCCTCTAATGGTGACCTTTTTTTTTTTTTTTGCTATTGCATTTGGGGTTAAGTGACTTGCCCAGGGTCACACAGCTAGGAAGTGTTAAGTGTCTGAGGCCATATTTGAACTCAGGTCTTCCTGACTTCAGGGCTGGTACTCTATCCACTGCTTCCACCTGGCTGCCCTGGTAACTTGCTATTTTGTGCTTTTAATGGTCCCAGTTATTGATCCAGTGATCTTGGTGAATTTCTTCTACCTCCTCTTTTGCCTACATTGCTCCATTCCCTTCTTTTCATGCCTAGGAGAAGAAAAACACAATGTTTAGTGGAAAGGATAGGTGGATTATGGCTATTTTTCTTGTTTTCCAGGTTCTGCTGGAAGAGGAGGAGGAAGAGGAGGCTGGCTTCTTCAGCTTGTCCCAGCAAGATCTATTTGACCTGGAGGGAGATGATGAAGTAGTAGATGAAGAGATGTTCCTTCAGAGCGAAGTCCTGTTGGAGACCATGCAAAGCTATATGGATGCCTCTATCATCTCCATCATTGAAGACTTAAGTGGATCTGGAGAGGTGGGCACTAAGGGGTGGCTTCAATGGAGCAAAAGAACTCTAGGTACCCAGAAGGCCAGAGAGTGGAGGGAATTGACCTACAATAGAAGAGGGACCTCTAAGAAGAAGCTTGCTAAGTTTCTGAGGTTCCTTGACTCTGGACTGAAATTTACTGCACTCCTCTCCTGGCCACCTGGGTCTAAGGAGTATAGAGGTATAAGGCTGGAACAAAGTGTATTTTGATTTGATATACCATGAAAATCAATCAAGCAACTTACGCTTAGTTTTTTCACATTTGTCCAGGGCTTAGGAGAGTGGCCTATTTTGTAGGATAAGGCAGGAAAAGATGTAGAGCCAAGATTCTTCATTTCTGGAGTCCATGAATATGCTCTTAAAAATATTTTGACAACAATCTTCATATAATTGATTTTCTTTGTAATCTTGTATGTTTATTAATTTAAAAACATGAGTAGTGTCTCTACGCTTCATCAATTTGCCAAATAGGCAGTGATGCTACAAAGGTTGAGAGTCACAGGTCTAGAATTTTTTAGTGATAGAGGCATAAATGTGTGGCTACAAAGGAGAAATGGCAAGAATAAAGCCCAACAGTCTTTTTCTAGGCCTATTTGAAACTGTTCCTGTAACATTCATTTATTAATTCATTAGTGGGTTGACATGGGAAGGAGGAGAAGTGAATTATTTGGATTCTGTGAGTTTCTGACTTGGGGAATATGTAACATATGAGCATTCAGTCTGTGTACCTTTTCAGTGATTAGATGTCCTTTTCTTCCTTGGAAGCAGAGCAGGGTGACCTCAGAGGACCAGAATGAAGTGTCTCTGCTCACAGCCCTCACTGAAATACTTGACAATGCCGACTCTGAGAATCCATCACCCTTTGATACCATTCCAGATTCGGAGCTGCTTGCATCTCCTCGGGAGAACACCTCGGTTAGTGTTAGGCTATTGGGGTATTGAGTTTTTTACTTCATGGTTAGGACAAATGCTAATGGTTGGGATTATGTGTCTAATCTCATTGTGGGTTATTTCATCACAGATTTAAACCTGTGTTCCCAATGGGTACTAACTAGTTTCTGCATGTGAGCTAAGTAATGTCAGTTGTTCATTTCATTATCTGTCCTTGGCAAGGATGGATCACAGAATTGGGGATGGGGGTAGCTTTTGTGGTAGAAGAAACAGGTCTAGGGAGGATGGTTCCCTGGTGACCACTACCCTTAATCACCCCTCCGTCCACTTATCTAGGGACTGACTGGCTTTCTTTGTATTCTTTTAGTTGCACAAACTGCTGGGTTTTTCTCGCTCATCCCCAGAAAACAATGTGGAAGACCAGTGGGGACCCAAGACACACAGTATGGCCCCTACTATTGGCAGGGTGAGTAAACTGAGTTGGAAGAGTACCTGTGACCCAGTGGGGAGTCACTAGGTCATATATGGAAAGGCCAAGATCTGGCTTAGAACCAGAGATAGAGAAGGGTCCTTGAAGGCTAGCCAATACCCTTATTTTTCAAAGAAAATTTGTCCACCATCACAATCCAGATAATTAACAGAACTTGGAATAGGTGCCCAAGTCTTGTGGATGCCAAGTACTATCCTTATAACTAAAGGTATCTAAGGATAAGTGATCCTTCCCCCCAGATCTGGGAGATTGCACCTCAATTCCAGTGACCTCCTATTTCCCCCTTCACCTGACTGTTCGCTTTTCCCCTCTCCATGTAGGTTGAGATGTGTCTCTCTGATTCTTCCTGGGATCTTCCCCCACCTCCCTTTTTGGATACCTCTTCCCCAAAGATCCCAGGATGGAAGACACCAAGATCCCGGCCCCGATGGGGTCAGCTTTCTCCCCTGCAGCGCAGTGATGGAGAGGAGGAAGAAGATGCCAGACTCAGCAGTGATAGAGTCGCAACAGTGGGCTTCTCTGCCGACAACACTGAAGACTTCCCTATGCACCTGGCCTGCCCGGAGGAGGAAGAAGAGGAGGAGGAGGAAGCTGTCCCAGTTGGAGATGAGAGCATCTCTTCTCTAAGTGAGCTAGTGAGGGCCATGCATCCCTACTGTCTGCCCAGCTTCACGGTTTGTTTGGACTCTCCTGGAGACAAGCAGGAGGAGCAGCCTGAAGAGTTGATGCTGGCTGAAGGGGGCATGGTTCTGGAGATCCTAGGCCAAGGGTCTGTGACTGGGGAGGCTCTGGAGATTCCAGTGGTCTTGCGCCATCTCCCTCCTTCAGACCAGCCTATGGAAGAGCCTGACCTTTCTCAGCAGCTACTTGAGTCTGACCTGGGAGCTGATGTCCCTATGTGTGGGGAGCCGTGCTTTCAGAAAGAGCCCGCGATTCCAGGCAGTCCTGAAGTGGAGAAAGAGGAGCCCGCAAGCCCAGCCCTGCCTTGTGATGAATTGATGCCAGCATCTGTTGATAACCCCAAAGGATCCTCTAATGATGGGTCTTTAGATGTACCGAAAGGCCAAAGGGGCCATCGGAGTCGGAAAAAGAAGACTGAAGCTATGTTATTGCCGGACAGGGAGGGAGAAAGGACCTATGTTCGCAAGCTCAGGTCCTCTTCTCGGAGCCACCTGACAGCTGAGAGCCAGTCCTCAGAACAGCCCCTAGAGGGGGTCTCCAGAGTGGCCCAGGCATCCTGCAGTCGCAGAAAGCCCCGGGCCAAGCTGGCGGAACCTAGAGTGATATCAAGTCTAGAAAAACCAGGCCCAGCAGAGCCCAGCTCTGTCCCACCAAGTCCCCTTGGACAGTCTGGCCTGGCCAGAGAGGAGCCGCCGACTCTGTGCTCCGGCAGTGTTGAGATGTCCTTGGCCTCGGGGACTTGTGACCAGTCACAGGCCCCAGAGCCAAGTTTTGAGATTAACAGGCCTCAAAGTGAGGGGGTCTCAAGCCCTTCAAAGGCAGAAGTCAGTGCCAGCGCTGGGCCCCAGGAAGCCAAACCCCGACCTTTGAGCCTCTCAGAGTATTGGCAGAGAAGGCAGCAGCGCCAAGCAGATGAGCACGTGCCAGAACCCCAAACCCCTGCTGGAAAATGGCCAAGCATTCCGGAGACTCCTACGGAGCTAGCAGAGATCCCATGCCTCATTGTCCCTTCTAAGACAGCTGAGCAGCAGGGCCTTGAGGTACCTTCAAAGCCCATTGCCCCTGGCATAGTCAAGCAGAGGACAGCTCAGCAGCCAGGCCCCAAGCTGCCTGCCAGTCCCATGCCCTCCGCCAGCTTGTCTTCCCCTGAGGCTGACCTCCCGTTGCCAGCCAGACATACATCTCTAGCAAGGCAATCTGTGCCCCCTACAATGCCCATGCCCCCAGCTGTGCCTCCTGCAGGACCCATGCCCCAAGCTGTGCCTCCTACAATGACTGTTCCACTGACAATTCCCAGGCCTCCAGCTCTGCCACCCACAATGCCACCCCTTCCGGGTGGGCCAGGAATGCCATCCATGGTGCAGCTTTCCTCCAGTGGGCAGACAATGCCTGATTTGCGGCTGCCACCGCTCCCCCCACCCTGTCTCCCAAGGCCTCCTGATTCTTATACCCAATTTGCCCCAGTGCCTTCCTGGCCCTGTTACCCCTCTGTGCCACCATCTGTTAACTATCCTTGCTTGCCACCCCCAGTGCCAGGCACATCCAATGCCTATCCAGTACCTACTCCCCCTGCTGTGCCTTGGGCCCTACCTCCTGCGACAGCGACAGCTTATGGTTCTGATCATTCTTATGGGCCTATGGGTTGGGGTCCAGGCGCACAGCCTCCTTATTGGCCAGCTGTACGCCCAACCCCATTACCACCACTACCACCACCACCACCACCACCACCACCTCCCCTAGCTAAGAACATCCCACCACCCACCCATGTTACTGACAGTTTCCCTACTGTGGCTCATGATAGCATACCTGACTCCAGTGCAGTATCTATGGTTCCGCTACCTAACCTTGTACCAACTTCTCAGGAGGCCTCTCAGTCTACACCCTCAAAAGCAGAGGCCAAGCAAGGGCCAGCTTTTCAGCAACCCTTGAGACCCTTGTCCCCTACATCCAAAACCAGGCTGGCCACTCCAAAGAGCCCAGATACCAGAAAGAATGAGGTTCTTGTTGAGGAGCCCATGGTTCAAAAGGGCCAACTCAAGTCAGAGGGTTCTACCCCCCAGAAGGCCCAGCCTGAAACCAAGGAGAGTGAGCATAGTGAGTCACCGTTAGTCTCTGCAGCTACCACTGGGTCTATGCCAAAGCAGTGTCAAGTGGTCAAGATGCCTAATGTCCATCCATCCCGACTTCGGAGACTCAACTTCCTGCCTTCTGCACATACCCAGGGTTCTGAGGATGTGGTACAAGCTTTTATCAGCGAGATTGGTGAGTGCCCAGGGGACAGGTACACATCTGCCTGATTTTTGGTTGGGGGAGGACTACTACTATTGCTGCTCTGCTTTAAGGGAGATTGAGCTAGTTATACTTTCATTCTGGATTTCTCATGTTTTTGGTAGGGCATTCCAAGAGAGAAGTGGTTAGGGCCTCTTGGATGAGGTAGTACATTTGTCTCTTTTCCAGAACTATACATGTTCTTTCTTCCCTTTCTTGCTATAGGAATTGAAGCATCTGATCTATCTAGTCTTCTGGAGCAATTTGAGAAGTCGGAAGGTGAACAATTTCCTTTTTGGGGAGGGTGGGTAGTAGAGTTGGGCAAATTTTTTGGCTTGTCTACTTACTACATTCATATTTTTAATTTCTTTAAATACTTAATCCTTTACGTTATTAATTTCTTTAAAATGTGTATTGCTTTTTTTGTTCTTAGATGACTTTTCATTTTCATTTATGGGGCTCTCAACTTTCCCTACCCAGAGAAATTCTTCTAACAATCAGAAAGGAGGGGTAAGGGGGTAGATGGAAAAGTTGAGCAAAAGAGACCATTTCATCCTAGTCTGAATTTATATCCAGTGCACTTATGCCATATTCCTTATGTTTACAAAAATGAAGGGCCAGGTGCATTTTTCCTCTCTTCAGGGGCAAACTTGGTCATTGTGATCTTTCTGATCACTTTTATTTCTTTAAAGAAAAAAAAAAAGATTTTGTTTTTATATCATTTTTATTTCCCACTGTATCTCTCCCCTCATGAAGAAAGATTAAAAAATAAAGAGGAAAAAGTTTCAAATCTATGCAACACATTATGGAATATCAAGATAATATACCATAATCTTCATTCATGGTCTTCAGTCTCATTTTTTGAGTGGGGAAGCAAGCAGGGTTAGCACTATTAAGTGTTTGTGGTCAAAATTGAACTTGGATCTTCCTGACTCCAGTGCTGGTGCCCTCTTCAGCTGCCCCTCCAACTTCTTTAAATGAAATGCATTCTTACATCTTTAGTTATGTATGATAAATAACTTTTTTCCTGGTTCTTATTTTGTTTTTCATCTATTCTAACCTTCTTTTGCTTCTCTGTATCATTAGTTATGCAATTATTTGTGTTCACCCATCACTATTTAGCCATTCTCTAATCATTCTCAGTGTCTACTTTGTTTCCAATTTTTGTGTATTACACATGCTATAAACATTTTGGTGCATACAGAACCATTGTTTTTTTTTTTTTTTTCTTTATCTCTTTGGGGTATATGTTTAGCCATAGTATTTCTGGATTTTATTATATAAAGAATATATATTTTATATATATGTAAAAAATTATATAGAGAATAGAGCCAGTCTAACTGACCACCTCATTGAAATACATGCAAAGATTATTTTTAACATTCACCTTTGTAAAACCTTGTGTACTTTTCTCCCTCTTCTCTCACTTCCCAAGACAATAATCCGATATAGGTTAAACATGTAATTATTTTAAATATATTTCCATATTTGTTAAGCTATGTAAAGAAAAAAAAATCAGATCAAATAGTAAAAAGGATGAAAAAGGAAAGAAAAGGAAAGAAATCCAAGGAAATAAACAGGATGCTTTACATTTTTAGTGTAAGCACTTATACTTTGGAAACTGGCAAAACCCTAAATTCAACACTTGATTTAATTTTTTTATTGCTTAAGTTAGAACTTAAGAAAGTAATAGAAAGAAACTTCATTCAGATAAAATTTAAAATGTGTAGTTATTTTTTGAGATTTAGTTGTCAAACATTTACACTGCTGGTCAAAGAGTACAGTCATTTCATTCACTTTCCTAGCATAATTGTAAATTGTTTTCCAGAATGATTGTCCAAAGTCGTTATTTCACAACAGTACATCCTGCTAAGGGTAACTTCATTTCAGCCAATATTCAGTAATATTTTTTGGCCCTTTACTTGGCTGTGTCCTGGAGGAGATCCAATACCTGCCCCTAAGATGTAGCATTCCAGATACGGATACAGAGTAAAGAAGAGCAGTATGGGAATAAACTGAGTGTGTGGATGGAAAGCCTGATCTCTTTCCAATATTTTCTGATCTGCAATTCCTGACCTTCAGTACCTGTTTGTGTTGTTCATAATAATGTAAATGTTTGATTTCTTTACAGTCAAAAAGGAGTGTATTCCGGTGGGATCTGCTGATACCTTAGCTATAGGAAACTCAGGGTTAGTATGAACTGGGGGTTCCCCACAGCTTTTTATTGCCAGTGGTTGTCAGGATGAACATATCTCCCCAGGTAACTGCTGTTTTTTAGAGTTACAGAGTACCTCCTTTTTCGGGTTGGCTGAGAATGAGATAACATAAAACCTGGCCTCCCAAATATCCCCATGGCAACTTTTCTTCCAACTCCTTGGATACCTCAAGACTGAAGTCCTTGGCTAGTTTGTAGCTTCCCTGGTAATTACTTGGGGAAAGAAAGGTCCTTTAAACCCTTTGCCCCTCCTCCCAAAGCTGACCTTCCCTCTTTTCTCCATTCAATTCTTCCATCTTTCCCCAAGGACATTTACTTATCTTGTCCTTGAAACATTGATTTGAAAAGGGTGCTGCTTCCTTCATTTCACAAGGGTACCAGAAAAGAAGTAACCTATTCCATAAAGAGTTGGTGACAGAGGAAATGCATCCTTATCCATTTGTAGTAGAACAGACAGTTCTAGGAGATCAGAGATGAAATGAGGTTTTATCTAGGTCCTTATCTCTTCCTGGCAGGGTTGACAACTCCCAGGAAAAGCGACCTCTTGACCGGTTACAAGCCCCAGAGCTGGCCAACGTTGCAGGTATGAGTAATGGGATGGAGGGGAAGATCCAATCCCTAGATTTTGGATTATAGCATTTGATGCTAGGTAATCATGTTGGGTGTGGGGAATGGAATCATTTATATTTTATTTTTCTTTCTTTCCTGTAGGCCTGACCCCCCCTGCTACTCCACCTCATCAACTATGGAAACCTTTGGCTGCAGTCTCATTACTGGCCAAGCCAGGGTCTCCTGATTCTCCTCCTCAAGATAGAGTGCAGAAGCCTGTGGGAAACATGGAGGCCAAACGTGCAACTGCAGCTCGGCTCCGAGGGCGGGTCCCAGGACCTAGCCCAGTTCATGTGGGCTCTGGGGACCATGACTATTGCATCCTAAACCCTACAGTGACCCCAGGGCCTGAGTTGGGATCCCGCTGGAATGTCAAACGACATCAAGATATTACCATTAAGCCTATCCTTTCTCTGGGCCCTTCAGCTGCTTTGCCAGTTTGCCCAGCCACGTGCCAGAAACAGCAGCTGGACCATAGGACTAGTGAAGAATTGGAAGCAACCCCTCCAGCCCCAGCCGCTACCCCTGACCAGCACCCTTCTGTGCTGTTGTCCCCAGAGGCTTCACCTGGCCGTAATGATGACACTAGGACTCCCCCCGGGGCTTTGGCCAAGCAGCCAGTGCACTGCTATCAGAAGGCCATTGCTTCATCCAGCCCTCCAGGCCGTGTTTGGCGAGGCCGCAGCAGCCGCTCATGTTCTAATGGGGCCAGTGAGGCCTCTTCCTCCTCTTCATCGACTTCATCCTCCTCCAGATCCAGGTCCAGGTCTCACTCCCATTCCCATTCCCGGTCCAAATCCAGGTCCATCTCCCCACCACCCAAGAGATGGCGCAGGTGAGTTTGATCAAGTTCCTTTTCTTCCTGGAGGAGCACTAGGTCATGGGATTACTCTTTTGGTCAAGTCAAATCAATAAGCATTTAAGTGATTGGGATACAAAGAAAAGTTAAAAACAATCCTTGTCCTTAAAGAGCTAACATTCCAATTTGGGGAAACAACATGCAAATAGCTATATGTATGCAAAAGGTAAATTGGAGATTATGTTAGGGAAGAAAGCAATAGCATAAGGGGTTGGAAAGAGTGGGAAAGTTTTCTTGAAGAAGATAGGATTTGTTCTAAGTGTTAGAGGGCAAGATTAGTGATTAGGAGGGAAGTCTGGAGACTGAATGTTGTATGCAAGGAACAGCAATGAGTCTCCAGTGATACTGTTTTGTGATACTGTACAGTGATACTGTATTATCCATAAAATACATGGAAGAAAGTAAAGTGTAAGAGGACTGGAAAGGTAGGAAGGGTCCAGATTGTAAAGTGCTTTGGCTATAGAGCATTTCGTGTTTGATCCTAGAGTTTTTGAGGAGCAGAGTGATATGTGTCAGATGTGCTTTTTGAGGAAGATTATTTTGGCAGCTTTGTGGAAGATGGATTTGGATGTAGAGAGACTTTAGGCAGGATACCCACCAGAAGGTTATTATTGAAAATGAGGACCTGCATTAGCAGGGAAGGCCATATATACAGGTGTCAAATGTGCTCATACATAGCCTGATAGGGGTGGGTTGAGGAAGTTAGGTTGACCTGCCAGTTGAAGTTTAGGAAATGTCTGCTGGGACTTAGAACATTTATTAGGCAGGGTGTTAGATACTGATCTACCATAGATATCAGAAGCTGCAAGGGCAGTCAGTAAGAAATTTTACACTAGATGGTGGATACTAAGCTGATGAAAAATGCCCCTTTCTATGGGGATGTCTGGTAGAAATGCCTTCAAGTTCCAAATGTCTAATTTCTGTTAGCATTTGATTTATCTTGAGTATTAGAAGAAACTTTGGGTTTACAAAAACTTTTTAACATATGTTCTCATTTGGCCCTCAAAACAGCCCTGAGGGAAGAGCTTATTAGAAGTATTATCATTCCTACTTTATGGTTTGGAAATCAGAACCAAAATGAAAAGGAGAGTATATCTCTTGATGGAATATAAACTTGAGAAATGGGGCTTTCATTTTTTTTTCTTTGAATCCACATCTCCTAGCACAATTCCTCTCTGGTATAATGGGCACTTTATGAATGACTGATTGACTGGGACAAAATAGAGACAAGAATCTGGAATAGAACATCCAGTTGCTGATGTTTAGTTTTTTGCCCATCCATCTTGGAAAATGGTGGTTTGGGGATGTCTTGAGGACAGGCAAGAAGTTAATGGCTAACTGAAGGTTCCAAGCCATCTTATTCTCCCAGCTACAGGTCCCGTTGTTCCCGTAGTACCCGATCCTCTTCTAGGTCCAGCTGTGATTCCTGGGGACACTCTCGGCGGCGATCTTCCTCGTCATCTTCTACATCCTCTTCTTCTTCATCCTCAGCCAGTTCTCAGAGCCGGTCTCGTTCTCCATCCCCTCGTAGGAGGAGCAATAGGAGAAGGAGGTGGGTATGAGTATAACCTGGAGTCAGTATTTGGAGTAGGGAAGCCAGAATGGTGAGGTCTTGGATCTGGTGAAGAAAGAACAGTTAGAAACAATGTGGTTCCTCTTGGTCAGATCCCTGGCTTATTCTACCCTGCAATTCCTCTCTTGCTTAGGTACGACTACTATGATTCCCAGGACCACTACCAAAGGCAGAAAATTCTTCAGAAGGAACGTGCAATAGTGAGTTGAGGATAATGGTGTGGAGAGAAAGATCTATTTTGGACTTAAAATTAAGAATAGCATGCTATCCTTTATGTAAGGGTATAGGAGGAAAAGAAGTGCTGGCTTACCTTTTTGCTTTCCCTTGTGTCCATCTACCTGAATCCAGGAGGAAAGGAGAGTGGTCTTCATTGGGAAGATTCCAGGCTGCATGACTCGGTCAGAGTTGAAACACCGGTTCTCAGTCTTTGGAGAGATTGAAGAATGTACCATCCACTTCCGCTTTGAAGGGTAAGTGTTTGCTTCTGAAGAGGAGGGCAATATTCCTTCCCCATGCTACAATCCAAACCTCACTTTATTTCCTTTCATGCAAAATAGGAGGCTGTTGCATTTCTAACGTTCCTTTGTCTTTAGGATTATAACTGAGAGCAATGTAGGGATTATATTTTCTACTCAATATTTGATGAATTAGCAAGCAGTTTATTTCTGATTTTGGGGGTGATGAAATGGAGACTGGGGAGGCAGACCCTTAGGATCTTCTTTATATAATTATTCCCTCTTCCTCCTCCTTAAGTGACAATTACGGCTTTGTCACCTACCGATATGCTGAAGAAGCATTTGCGGCCATTGAGAGTGGTCACAAACTTCGGAGGGCTGGAGAGCAGCCCTTTGATCTGTGCTTTGGGGGCCGAAGGCAATTCTGCAAGAGGAATTATGCAGATTTGGGTGAGTAGTATTCTAGTGACCTAAACTGGGGACCCGGGGTGGTTGTTGTTAGGATTTGAGGCATTTATAAACTTTAATCCATTCATTCTTTGAGGACAACTGAAGTTAAAGAAACAGGGGATACATTTCAGATCTTTTTACCCATGGCCCAGAGTTTTTTACTGTCGACCTTTGGAGGAGGGAAGTTACACGTGGGGTGCATGTGGTGTGAATGGATCCCTTGGTGCTTATGGGGGGGAGTCGGTCATTCTTCAAGTTTGCCCAGGATCAGTTTTTCCCTCTGCATTTGTAGACTCCAACTGGGAGGAGTTTGACCCTGCCCCCGTGAAGAGCAAATTTGATTCAGTCGACTTTGACACATTACTAAAACAGGCCCAGAAGAACCTTCGGAGGTAACCCTGGGCCTCCAGCCCCTGTCCCTCCAGAAGTCCCTCCCCCTCGCCCCCTGGAGCACCTGTTGCTTCTGGATGAGGGGGGAAGAGCTGCTAGTGAGATGGCTGTTTTATAAAGAAAATGGAAAAATAAGTGAAATTTAAAAAAAAAGTAAAAGAATTTTTCTAAAAAAAAAAGTTTTGTTTTTATAAAAAGTATTTAACAAAATTTGCATTCCTTGTGAAGTGGGTGGTGCCTACTGCATGGGCTGCTCATTTGGGGAAGGTCTAAATCACTATGCAGATCAATAAACAATAAACAGGAAAAATCTTTATTGTGTTGCTATGTATTTCTGTCCCCAAAGACCCTGGTTACTTCATGCCTTACCTGTACTCCTGATCATGTTTCTGACTCTTAGGCACCTTCCTCATGGGGCTTAAGGGATACCATTGGCTTACCCCTTGGCCTCTCATGCTTACCTGCTTTGTTGGGTCCATTGCTCCTACTGCTGCCTTTCCTTATGAAAAGATTACTGTGAATAGGCATTTTGACTATTGATAAGCTTTTAATGATGGACAGGTGAATGAGAACAGTTTGAGAAGTGGAGGGTGGTTGTTATTAAAACTTTTTTGAACCTTGTGAGAGCTTGAGAATAATATATTATCTTTTCTGGGATATGATTATGTTCTAGGAAGTAAGTCACTTAAGGGTAGTTTTCTACCCAAGGAGGAGTAGGGTAGTATCAGTGAGTTGTTTCCCTAGTCCATATTTTATAACGCCTTGGATTTGAAATAAGGGTCTGAGTCTTGCGTTAGATACTCTTTTAACATAGTGATGTGGTCCTCAATAGGTTAAATCGCTTAACTTTAGATCTGTTTCATCATCTAGGAAATTAGAGTTATACCTGTTACATATGGAGGTGGAAGGGTGGAAGGACAGCAGTCAGTTCTTTGAAAATCAAAACAGTGAATTTGATGCTTTTTATAAACCTCAAACTTGTTTTACAAACAACTCTAGTTAATTCTGTTTTTTTTTTTTTTTACTTCCCACATAATATTTTTGTGTTTTCCAATTAAATGTAAAGATAGTTTTCATCATTCACTTACAAGATTTTGAGTTCAAAATAGTTTTTTCCTGTTTCTTCCCCAAGATGGCAAGCAGTTAGATATAGGTTATACATATATAATCATATTATTACCTTTACTTTAAAGCTTAGTGAACCCAAAGGATCTTTGAAGCAAAAATTAAAAATTAAGAGGAAACCAAATCATTTTTTAAAAATTAATTTTATAATTATAATTTTTTGACAGTACATATGCATAGGTAATTTTTTTATAACATTTTCCCTTGTACTCCCTTCTGTTCCAAATTTTTCCCCTCCTTCTCTCCACCCCCTCCCCTAGATGGCAGGCATTCCCATACATATTAAATATTTTATAGTATATCCTAGGTACAATATATATGTGCAGAACCGAATTTTGTTGTTGTTGTTGCAAAGGAAGAATTGTATTCAGAAGGTAAAAATAATCTGGGAAGAAAAACCAAAAAAAAATGCTTGCAGCTTACACTCATTTCCCAGTGAAACCAAATCATTTAATTGTAAAGAATATTGAAAGTAATTTCACTAAAGGTAGGGATAGAAGGGAGACAACACGCCATGCCAAAATTTGTAGAATACAGTCAAAACAGTTCTTAGGTAAATTTCATATCTCTACAACACTTTTCTCAATAAGTATATTGAGCATGCAACAACAAAAAGAAAACCAAATTAATCTCCTTTCAAACAAACTCAAACAAAAATTATAATAAAAAGGAGAGATTAACAAAATTGAAAGTAGAAAATAAAATTGTTGAGCTAACAAAATCAGATTTTAAAAACAAATTTACTTAAAAGAATAAAATCAAATTGCCAGTATCAAAAATAAAAGGTGAATTCGCAAAGAAGAAATAAAAGCAATTATTAGAAGCAATTTTGTGTAGGTTTTATATATATGTTTTAAATGAAATAGCTACATATTTACAAACTACAAATTGTTCAGATTCACAGAATAGGAAATAATTATTATAGAAAAAAAATTGAACAAGACATCAATGAAATCCCACAAGGTGGAAGAAAAAACAGGAAGGGACCAGAGTAAGTGAATTGTACCAAACATTTAAAGAAAAATTCCAATAATACATAAAATGTTTGGGGCAAAAATAAAATAGTTTGGAATAATAGGCAACAAGAGGGTCCATCTAATTTACTTTGATGAAACAAATATGCTGATACCTAAAATAGGTAGTGCAAAACCAATTATAGACCAATTTTATTAGTGAACATGTATGCTGAAATTCCAAGTAAAATACTAAATAGGAAACAACAACAATATATCACAAATATTATACATTGCGACCAAGTAGGATTTATCCCAGGAATATAAGGATTATTTAACATGAGGAAAATGATATAATTGATAACGAGTAACAAAAATCATGATTGTTTCAATAGATCTTTTTGACAAAATACAATACAAAATACAAAACATTTTAGAGAGTAGACATAAATGGAGTTTTCCTTAAAATGATAAAGAGCATCTACCTAAAATCTAGCATTATTTATAATGGGAATAACCTAGAAGCCTTCCCAATAAGATAAGTAAAACAAATATGCCCATTATCACCAATGTTATTATAAATGCTAGCAATATAAGATAACATAATTAAGAGAAATAAGAGAAAAAAAAGTTGAAGGGATCAGGATGGACAGTGAGAACTCCTTATTTGTAGGTGGTATCATAATTGGAAAACTCTAGAGATTGTACTAAAAATTTAATTGCGACATTTAATTTTAGTAAAATGGCAGCATCTAAAATTAATCCATATAAATCATCATTTCTACATAGTACCAACAAAACCCTGCATGAAGAGATACCCGGGGGCAGCTAGGTGGTGCAGTGGATAGAGCACCAGCCTTGAATTCAGGAGGACCTGAGTTCAAATGTGATCTTAGACACTAAACACTTCCCAGCTTTATGACTCTGGGCAAGTCACTTAACCCCAGCGGGGGGAGGGGGGGGAAGAGATACCCTACTTAAAGTAACCTTAGAGAGTACAAAATACTTGTGAGTAATGCAAATATAAATATAAACCGATTTTCACAAATAAATTCAGATTAAATAATTGGAGAAATAAATATTGGTTGTTCATTGGTAGACACACCTAATGTAGCAAAAATGACAATTTTATCTAAATCCACCTATCCAATGCCCTTCTAATTAAATCATCAAAAAAAATTAATGAGCTAGAAAAAAAAAATTATTGGGAAGAAGAAAACGTCAAGAATATCAAAAGAATTAATGAAAAAACTGTAAAGGAAGGCAGTTTAGCAAGGCCAGATCTTACATTGTGAGTCAATAATAATCAGTATTACCTGGTATTAGCCAAAAAATAAATGGATTGGAACAGAGTCGATATAAAATAACAGTAGTAAATGATCATAGTAATCTTGTATTTAACAAATTAAAGATTTAAGCTTTTGGGATAAGAATTCACTATTTGGTAGGAAAACTGAAAAGCAGTCTAATAGAAATTGGGGTCTAGACCAATATCTTACACTCTACCAAGATAAGGTCAAAACAGATATGAACTGGATATAACCAGGGCTTATAAGAAAATTAGAAGAACATGTTAGCATGCTTAGAAGAATTTATGAATAAACAAGAGATAAAGAGCCTTGTGAGATATGAAATGGTTACTTTTAATGACATTAAATTTTAAAAGTTTCATGTAAATAAAATGAATATATCGAAGATAAGAAGGAAAGCTGAAGATTAGAGACAAGTTTTGATAAAACTCATTTCAAATGTATAGAAAACTTTGTCAAATGTATGAGAATGTGAGTCATTCCCCAATTGATTAATAGTATTAAAACTCTACATAATCATGAAAAAATGCTCTAAATCATTATTTGTTAGAGAAATGCAAATTAAAATAACTTTGATCCTATTATATCTGTGAGTGGCTACAGTGATAGAAGGGGGAAATGACAAAATGTTGGAAGAGATTGTGGAAACATTGGGACACTAATACACTGTTGGTGAAATTGTGAACTGATGTATTGGAAAGCAATCTGGAATTATGCCCAAAGAATTATAAAATTCTGTATACCCTTTGACCTAGTATTACTACTATTAGCTCCGGTTGGCAAAGTGAAAAGGGAAAAATAACTTTTATGTTTTAAAATATTTATAGCTTCTCTTTGTGGTGTTAGAGAACTGGAAAATAAGGGGATACCCATCTTTTTTTTTTTTTTTTTTTTTTTTTTTTTTTGAGGCTGGGGTTAAGTGACTTGCCCAGGGTCACACAGCTAGGGAGTATTAAGTGTCTGAGACCACATTTGAACTCGGGTCCTCCTGAATTCAAGGCTGCTGCTTTATCCACTGCACCACCTAGCTGCCCCCAATACCCATCATTTGAGGAATGGCTAATGCTAAACAAGTTGTGATATATGATTGTGATAGAATATTATTACTGTGCTGTAATAAATGATTGAGCGTGTTGATTTTAGGAAAATATAGTCCAAGCAATCCCAATAGACTTTAGATAGAAAATGCCATCTGCATCCAGAAAAAGAACTATGAAGATTGAATGTAAACCAACACATGCTATGTTCACTTTCTTTTTTTTGTTTTTATTTTCTCTTATGGTTTTTCCCTTTTCTAATTTTCTCTCCCAACGTGATTCATAAAGCATTGTGTATTAAAAATAAATAAATGAAATAAAAATATGGAAAAACCTGTATGAAATAATGAATGAAATAAGAAAATCCAAGAGAACATTGTGTATGGTAACAACAATATTGTTCTAAGAACAACTGTGAATGATTAAGTTATTCTGAGTATTATAGATATTTAAATTAACTACAGAGGACCTCTGAAGAAAGAAGATGGGTCCTCTCCAGAGACAAATGGGAATATGCATAGTATGCTTTTTATATTTTTGTGTGTATGTGTCTGTACATATAACTATGTCCATATATCTGTGTGTGTGTGTTTGTGTGTGTGTGTCTTTGTCAAATGGTTGCCATCCCTAGTGGGGGGTGGGAAAGGAGGGAGACAGTTTGGAATTTAAAACGTAACAAAATAAATAAATTTGAAAAATAGGTAAAGAAGGGGTACTACCAAGTTACTTCTCTGACACAAATATGGTCTTAATACTTAAACCTAGAAAGCCAAAGCAGAAAACTATAGACCAATTTCCCCAACGAATGCAGTTGCAAAATTTTAAGTGAAATATTAGCAAAGAGACTAGAGTAACATATCTTGCAAAGATCATATATTATATAGTTCAGCTAGATTTTTACTAGAAAAACTAGAAGCAGTCTCATATTAGAATAACTAACCATAATTGGTTGTATCAATAATCAATAAAAATCATTCTAGTTGCTGCAGAAAAAGCTTTTTTTTTTAATTTTATTTTTTATTTTATAATTATAACTTTTTTTTGATAGTACATATGCCTGGGTAATTTTTTAACAACATTATCCCTTGCATTCACTTCTGTTCCGATTTTTCCCTTACTTCCCTCCACCCCTTCCCCTAGATGGCAGGCAGTCTTATACATGTTAGATATGTTATAGAATATCCTAGATACAATATATGTATGCAGAACCGAACAGTTCTCTTGTTGTACAGGAAGAATTGGATTCAGAAGGTAAAAATAACCTGAGTAGAAAAACAAAAATGCAAACAGTTCACACTCATTTCCTAGTGTTCCTTCTCTGGGTATAACAACTCTGTCCATCATTGATCAATTGGAACTGAATGAGATCTTCTCTATGTTGAAGATACCACTTCCATCAGAATACATCCTCATACAATATTGTTGTTGAAGTGTATAATGATCTCCTGGTTCTGCTCATCAGAAAAAACTTTTGACAAAATACAACGCCTATTCCTGTTTTAAAAAGATACTAGAAAGCATAGGAATAAACAGAATATTTCTTAAAATGTTAAGTAGTATCTATCTATCTAAAACCACTAAGTCAGCATTATCTGCAAAGAGGATAATATAGAAGCTCTTCCAGTAAGATCAGAGGTGAATCAAGGATGTCTATCACTACTATTACTATTCAATATTGTATTTGAAATGCTAGCTGTATTAAGGTAAGAAAAAAAAAGTAGAAGGAATAATCACACATAAAGATCAAACAAAGCTCATTTTTTGGTTGGCCTAGAGAATCAATTAAAAAACAAATTGAAACAAGTTCAGCAATGAAGCAGGATATAAAATACATCTGCATAAATCATCTGTATTTCTGTTTATTACCAGTAAAATAACAGCAGAAAGAAATATAGATATTCCATTTAAATAACTATAAAGTATTTGGGAGCCTACTTGTGGAAGCCTACATGAACACAATTACATAATACTTTACACAAGTAAAGACATTGACAAAATTTTATAAATTAGAGAAATGTGAATTGTTCATGGATAGGCCAACCCTTTTCCCTCCCCCCACCAAATGTTACCTAATGTTACTTACCAATCAATCTAACAATTATTTTATAGAATTAGAAAAACATGATAATGCATCTAGAGAAATAAAAAGTTGAAAATCTCAAGGGAATTAATGGGGGAAAAAAAGGATTGGAGGGCAGCAGTACCAAATCTCAAACTATATTACAAAGCTCTGATTGCCAAAACAATTTGGTGACAGTGGCCAGAGTATCAGGCTTAAAGTCAGGAAGACTCATCTTGAATTCAAATTCAGCCTCAGACACTTAGTAGCTATGTGATACTGGACAAGTCACTTAACCCTATTTGCTTCAGTTTTTTCTTTTCTATAAAATGAGTTGGAAAAAGAAATGACTCCAGTATTTTTGCCAAAAGAACCCTAAGTGGAATTGTGAAGAGTTGGATACGACTGAACTTGATCAATGAGGCCTAGTATACAGAAACAAAGGAGCACAGTAGTTTTGGTTGGTTGTCCTTCGTTTTTTTTTTTTTTTTTTTTTTTTTTTTTTTTGAGGCTGGGGTTAAGTGACTTGCCCAGGGTCACACAGCTAGGAAGTGTTAAGTGTCTGAGACCAGATTTGAATTCCTGTCCTCCTGAATTCAAGGCTGGTGCTCTACCCACTGCGCCACCTAGCTGCCCCTGGTTGTCCTTCGTTCTTGAAGAACCCTGAAATGATGTCACCATATTAGGTCCAGTCACAGTGTGTCTTGACTATGTCTGATCAGACCAATATGAGCTTGGAATACTCTGCCACAAGTTGGATACAAATAGATTCTATGAACTTCTGGGGTAGCTTTTCTAACTTTGCTAATCTATTGTTTTCTTTGGACTGATTCAGTTTTGCTCCTAGAGCACAGCATCTTCTCTGATGAGGGCCTACTATGCTGGGCCTTGTGCCAGTGTCTCCCATATCATATAGTCGATACTAATATTCTTATGAAAGACCTTGAAAGTGTCCTTGTATTGCTTTTTCTGACACCTTTTGGGTGCTTGTCCTGTGTGAATTCTTCATAAAATAACTTTTTTTGCTTAGTATATATTTGGTATTTGAACAGTGTGGCCAGCCCAATAGAGTTGCACTCTGCAGTAGAGTTGGAATTCTTAGCACTTTGAGAAAGGACCTCAGTGTCTGGTGTCTTTCTTACCCTTCCAAGTGAGCTTCAGAATATTCCCAAGACAATTCAAATGGAAGAGATTCTATTTCCTGGCATGGTGCTGGCATACTGTCCAGGCATACAATAATAAGGTCAGCACAATGGCTCTGTAGACCTTTAACTTGAAAAGACTACAAACCAAAACTAAAGTGGAGGGAATGTTGGTGCATGATTTTTTATTTGCAGATGATTGTGCACTCAATGTAGCTGCCAAAGCAGAAAGGCAACAAAGTATGGATCAGTTTTCTGCAGCTTGTGCGGATTTTGACCTCACAACACCAAAACAACACAAGTCCTCCATCAGCCAGGACTACACCATCCATATGTGGAACCATCTGCTAAAGTAAATGGTGAATTTTTGAATGCTGTGAATGAGTTCTCTTACCTTGGCAGTATACTTTACAGAGATGTCCACATTAATAATGAAATGAAAGGATAGTGTGGGAGGGAAGTATTAGGCTGATTATCAAACAGTTGTTTTGTGTTTGATAAACCCCCAAATCCTAACTACTAGGACAAGAACTGACAAAAGTTGTTGGGAAAACTGAAAAATAGTTTGATAGAAATTAGGTATAAACCAATATCTCACATCATTTGCCTAAGATAAGCTCAAAATGGGTACAATTGAGACATGAGCAAATTAGTAGAGAAGGGAAGTAGTTAGATGGATAGATTTTCTTCCTACCTATATCTGCTCCTTTATTTTCTTTATTGGATCCTCCTCCAGATCATACCCTCTAACAGTAGGTGTAACTCTATGCCATTTTCTCCCTTTTTACAACTTTGATTGGTGATCAAAGCTCCCAGGGACTTAATTACCATGTCTATTCTGATTCTCAAATCTACCTATTCTGCTCAGAACTCTGCTGACTGTAATCAATGGCCCATTTCCAAATGTCTTTCTGATATTATAAACTGGATGTCAGTAGATATCTTAAAATCAATATTTCCAAAACAGAACTCATTATCTTTCTCCATAAAACTCCTTTCCTAACTTCCCTGTTAGACTAGAGGGGAACACTATTCACCTAGTCCCTCAGGCTTACAACCTAGGAGTCAACCTAGGAGTCATCCTGGATTCCTCATCTCTCACCCACTCCTATCCAATCTGTTAGCAAGGCCTGTCCATTTTACTTTCAAAACTTCTCTAGTGTATGTCTTCTACCACCACCCTGGTGTGGGCTGTCCTAACTATTGCCTTTGGATGATTATATCAGCCTGATGATGTGTTTGCCTACCTCAAATCTCTTTTCACCATTCTCCATCCAACCACTAAAGCAGTTTTCAGAAAATTAAAGTTTAATCATGTCAACCCCCTCCTCAGTAGTCTCCAGTGCTTCCCTATTGCTTCCAGGAGCAAACACAAAATGCTGGTTGTCATTCGAAGGTCTTTATAACATTTCTGGTCTTATATACCTCACTCTGACAAGCATTCTTCAATCCACTGACAATGGGGTAGCTAGATGGGACAGTGGATAGAGCATGGGCCTTCAAATCAGGAGGGTCTGAGTTTCAATCCATTATCAGACACTTAATGCTCTCTAACTGTGTGATCTTGGGCAATTCACTTAACTCCAATTGCAAAAAGAAAAAAAACAACCTATCTCTGTGTCCATCCCTGGAACACTCTTCTTCCTCTATTCCAACTCTTCACTATTGGCTTCATTTAAGTTTCAAATTAAATCCCACCTTCTACAGGAAGCTTTAATTTCAGTGCCTTCTGTTTACTTTTTTTATTTATCCTGTATATAGTTTGCTTTGTATATACTTGTTCATATGTTGTCTTCAGTAGATTGTAAACTCCTTGAGGTCAGAGAGTCTTGCCTCTTTATCCCTAGCACTTAGTACTAAGTGCTTAGCACATAGTAAATGCTTAATAAATATTGATTGATTAAAGAATTGATGATCAAATGGTACAGAAAGGTTGACAAGAGGCAAAATGGATAATTTTGATTATATAAAATTAGAAGATTTTTGCACAAGTAAAACTAATGCAGCTAAAAAGAAAAAAAAGAAGCAGGAAATCAAAAAATCTTTGCTGCATATTTAATAAAAGGTCTAGAATATATAGGAAAATGATTAAAATTTACAAAATAAGAGCTCTTCCCTGACTGATAAATTGTCAAAGGATACAAATAAGTTATTTTTTAAAAATCTTTTTTTTTTTTTTTTTTTTTGCTGAGGCAATTGGGGTTAAGTGACTTGTCCAGGATCACACAGCTAGGAAGTTTTAAGTGTCTGAGGTCAGATTTGAATTCAGGTGCTCCTGATTCCAGGGCTGATATTCACTTTGCCATTTAGTTGCCCCACAAATAGTTTTCAGAGCATGAAATCCAAGCCATATAGTCATGAAAAAACATTCTAACTAAATCATTTATAGAAAAATACAAATTAAAAGAGCTGTGAAGGTCTATCTCACACCTATCAGATTGTTTAGGTTGAGGGAACTCTGAACTACACTAACTGTTCTGGATAGCAATTTGGAACCATGACCCAAAAGCTATTAAATTATTCATATCCTTTGACTCAGTTACTGATACTAAGTGCAGAGAGATCAAAGAAAGAGAAATGTACAATCATATATAGCAGATCTTTTTGTGGTGGCAAAAAATTGGAAACTCGATGTCTATCCATTAGGGAATGATTGAATAATTTATGGTATATAAATGATAGAATATTCTTGTGCAATGAGGAATGAAGGAAATGGCTTTAGAGAAAACTGGGGAGATTTGCATGAACTGACACAAAGTGTAATGAGTAGAACCAGGAAAAAAATGTATACACTAATAACAGGATTGTAAAAATCCAACCCTGGGTTCTGGAGGACCTAAATTCAAATCTGGTCTGAGAGACTTAACACTTATTAGCTGTGTGACCTTGGGCAAGACACTTAACTCCAATTGCCTCACAAAATAATAGAATTATAATAAATTTAGAAAAATTTGGATTTCTGAACAACTGCAATTTCAAAGGACTCCATGAAATAGGTTATGCACTTCCAGAACTCTGGGCGCTAGGTGGCGCAATGGAATAGAGTGCCAGTCTAAAGTAAGGAAAACCTGGGTTCAAGTCCTGCCTTAAATGGACCCTTTGTGACCTGGACAAGTCACTTAACCTCTTTGCCGCAATTTCCTCATCTTTAAAATAGATATCATAGGACCGATCTTCCAGGGCTGTCAGGAGGATTAAAGGAAATAACTGCAGTGTCGGTCACGTGGCAGGGGCTCTATAAGTTTTTATTATCTCTCCCCCCTCTCCCTGGGGAATAATGTGAGAACTTGTTTTGTGTGACCTGACTATATATTTTCATTTTAATTTATAATTTGGAACGGAGATTTTTCTTTTTTTTTCTTTCCTGCTCGATGACCTCTCTCTCTCTCTCTCTCTCTCTCTCTCTTTTTTTGGGGGGTTATTTTTTAATTTCTTTTTAATTTTATAATTATAAAATTTTTTGACAGTATATATGCATGAGTAATTTTTTTTTTACTTTAAAGATTTATTTTATTATTATTTTTTTATTCATTTTTCCATATTTTCCCCTCCCTCCCTCTACTCCCTCCCCTAGATGACAGGCAATCCCATACATTTACATATGCTACAATATAACCTAGATACAATATATGTGTGTAAATACCATTTTCTTGTTGCACGTTAAGTATTGGATTCCGAAGGTATAAGTAACCTGGGTAGATAGACAGTAGTGCTAACAATTTACATTCACTTCCCAGTGTTCCTTCTCTGGGTGTAGTTGTTTCTGTCCATCATTGATCAACTGGAATTGGATTAGCTCTTCTCTATGTTGAAGATATCCACTTCCATCAGAATACATCTTCATACAGTATTGTTGTTGAAGTGTACAGCGATCTTCTGGTTCTGGAACGGAGATTTTTCCTATGAAACGCCACATGTCTGAGCTGGAAAGAGCCCCAAGGCCAGCCAGTCAGCAAGGATTTATGAGGCGCTTCCTATGTGCCTGGCACTGCCCTGGAGGCTGGGAATACAATTAATTACAATCAGAAAGACGGTCCCTCGTCCGAAGCAGCACAACCTCTGTCCCCATAGGGGTGTTTCGGGCGGTCGGGGAGCACTGCAGATCCTCCAGGGATCCTCAGGAACCCAGGGTTGCTCCCAGTCCCTCGTTGCACCCACATGGCCAGGGGCTGGGGGGTGGGTCACTAAGCAGGAAGGAGCCTGCGAGCAGGACAGTGAACAAGCAAGCAGGTGGGAGGGGGCGAGGCTGGTCCAAAAGGAGCCCTAGGTCTCTTAAGTCCCACCCCTCACCCGGCAGACGAGCTTTAGCCGCTCGCTGGAAAAGTCACAAATCCGGTCCGCGTGACAAGTACTTAGCAGGAGGCCCAGCCTACAGCCGGCACAAGGTGGCGGCCGGGCCCGCAGTTGAGCTTTCCCGCCAATGCGGTCGGAAGGGGGCGGAGCGATGACGCCACTGCCTCGTCTTTACCAACGAGACTAGACCAGCGGTGTACGTTGGGGGCGAGAGGCTGTTTCATCGCCACGGTATCTGGTCTGGAACGGCGGCTGAGGAGGAAAAGGTAAAGGAAGGGTTCTTGGAGTGGGCGGGCGGGTCTGAGGCCCCGCCTCTTCCGGCGCCGGGGCCGTGACGAAACACCCGGTTCCCTTCAGCTTCACCATTCCGGAATGATCTAATTCTGTGCGACGCACATCCCTAAGTCGCGCTAGTGACGCTTTCGGACCTAGAGGATGGCGGAGCAGGACGGGTTACGCGTGGTTCCTAGCGACTTGTTCCCTCTCGTGCTCGGTTTCCTGCGCGACAACCAGTTTCCGGAGGCGGCCAGCAAGTTCGCGAAGGCTACGGGAACTGTGAGTGCCCGCGGGCGCGAGCAAAGGGACAGTCCTGTCACCTGGCGATAGAGAGAGGGGGCAGCACGTGTCTCCTCCTGGGCCTAGGGGACAGGGCTCCCTCATGGGCCCGGGAAAGTGGGTGCTTACGCAAGGTGGTTGGGGCTCTGACTGGGACAGGGTGGTCATTCCCCGGTCTCGCGGTCACAGAGCCCCCACCTGGTAAAAGGAGGCCAGGCTGTGGAACTGCTAACCGTGGGTCTGGGGGGAGAGGGGAAGCACTTGGGAACTGTTGGCCGGGTTTGAAGGGAACTGGACCAAACCCGAGAAGTGCCGGTTAAAAATAGCGGCATCTGGGGGAGAGCAGCGGGCCGTTCCTCCCTGAGCTGTGCCTTCGGTTTTATCAGTTACACCTTGGCGGCGGCGCCTTGGTGCGGCTCGGACCGGTTCCGCGGCGGTCTCGTTCGGCACTGTGTGTAATAAACACCTTCGCTGGTTTTTGTGGGTGCTTGTGCTCGCGTAATCTTTTCCATGCCCTGGAATTACAGGACTGCCACAGCCCCACGGACGCATTCTCTGCCCGCCCCTGCAACCACAACAAGGCTTTTTTTTTTTTTTTCTTCCCCCCACGAAACGTGCAGATATCAGTAGTTCATATTAATTGCTTTTGGTTTGCAAGCCCAAAATTTAGAATGGAAGAAAGAATGCTGATTTTTGAGTTGAATCAACATACAAGTCACTCTGCTTTTCTAAACTTTAGTTTCTTCTATTACAAAAAACAGTACTTCTACTTACTGCCTCCTAAGGTTGTAGAAAAAGTCCTTGTTATCTTTAGAGCTCACTGTGATCTGTTATCTAGCCAAGCTGGACTCCATCCCTTCTCCTACTGGTTTCCTGTTTCTCTGACTTTAGTCACACTCTCCAAGGTTTAAGTCAGGTGCCACTGTACAGTGAAGCAAACCTTCCTTATCCTTCCCCCTTCACCATTTCTTCCTCAGTTCATTCAAGCGTGTAATATAAAAGTTATGTTTCCTGCACCTTTCTCTCCTTCCTATCACGTTGTTCCTTGTGTGAAAATATGTAAGTTCCCTATTTACAAAGCAAAGTCTGGATCCTCTTTGTGTTCCTAGCAGCTTTAATATGGTAGATTCTTAGTAAAAGTGTGGTGACTTGAATTTATCTGAATGAAAACAGTAGCATCTTATCAGACTTGCAGATGTTATGAAGATGGGAAAGCTACTCAAAACAAAATTGATTGTAACAGTAGACTGACTTAGCCAAATAGAAGTTTGTGACTATGACTGCAAAAAAATCTAACATTTTGGGGGTTCAACTCTATCTCTTTCTGCCTTTTCAGGCCCAACAGGACCCCAACGCCACTTCCCTTTTGGATATCTATAGTTTCTGGCTCAAGTAAGTTCCTCTTGCCCCCTTTAGTTGTCTCTTCCAGAGGGGGTCACAGGCCAGCCCTTCTCAAAGTTCATGTTATTTTTTTCCCCATTTAGTAGATCTTCCAAAACTCAGAAGCGGAAGTTGCAGGCTAACGGACCAGTGGCAAAGAAAGCTAAGAAATCCACTGCTTCTGGTGAGAGCAGTCTTAAAGGAGAGGCCAAACAATCTCCAACCAAGAAACTAGGTGAGGGATGATTTTGGGAGGAGGAGTGTTCTTCCTAAGTAGTGGTTTCTAGCTAAAATATGTAAAGGTTCTTCTCTCTCACTTGGGAATACTCAGCTTGTCCAGAAGACTAATTCCTCACCAAATCATGTTCTTCCTCAGCCAACAAGCCACCTGGTACATCTCAGCCTGGGAAGTCAGCCATTCCTGTCAAAGCAGCAGAGAGTAGTAGTAGCAGCAGTGAGGACTCCAGTGAGGAAGAAGAAAGCAAAAACCAGAAGAAGTCTGCACAGGTTAGATTCTGTGGGTTTCACCAGAGGAGTTGGGGGCAGGAATCTTTGTCTACGTAAGACTTGGTACAAAGATGCCATTAGAAAGGAAAGCTTCCTAAATTTGTTGAACTTTCTTGAACTTGTTTTGGGTGTCTTCAGGGTGGGAATAAGATTCTCCATGTTGTTCTGTTCCAGGTGTCCTTGTCTGGACACCCAGAAGTACTTTGCTGAATACTTGTTCCTCCTCACAGAAGGAAGCCAAGCCCCCAGCCAAGGCCACCAAACCTTCTCCCAAGACAGCTCAGCCTAAGAAAGCTGAAAGCTCCAGCTCTGACTCTGACTCCGACTCCGATTCTGACTCTGACTCTGACTCCATCTCAGAGGATGAAGCCACCAAGAAACAGAAACTTAAGACCCCAGTCAAGACCCCTGTCAAGACCCCTGTCAAAGCCACAGCTAAGACTCCAGTTAAGAC
The DNA here is from genome assembly GCF_048593235.1 of Sminthopsis crassicaudata. Taxonomy (NCBI): domain Eukaryota; kingdom Metazoa; phylum Chordata; class Mammalia; order Dasyuromorphia; family Dasyuridae; genus Sminthopsis; species Sminthopsis crassicaudata. The sequence continues at coordinate 577,740,886 of NC_133618.1, forward strand.
TCCAGTTAAGACCACAGCTAAGCCAGGTACTTTTCTTTCTTCAAGTGAGTTTTTCTTTAGGAAAGGGACTTGGTCATTTTGTGATCTGAAGTTTTAGAATTATCCCTCCCACAAACATAACATATATGCTCACATTTCTTCTATGATAGGCAGTCACTTGGCTGTCACCAGGGGTTCATTTGAAGGTAGTGTGTAATTATTAAAAGAGAAAAATTCTCTTACACCTGGGGGATGGCAGGAGTACATACCAAAACCTTTTGACAAATCTCTAATCAGAATGATTACATGAGTATTTGAATGATTCTTAAAATACTCGGCACCCAAAACTGTAGGAATAGTGACATTTCTGTTCTTTCTGTTTGGGGGTTGGAACAGAATTATATGAAGAAAAGAATCTTTGCTGGGGAAATGTTTGTTTAATATCTATTATGGGGCCTTGTACATAGGTGAACCATTTTCTCCTCAGGCACGACTCCCCAGGTTGCCTCAAAATTATCCAATGGCAAAGCTGGTAAAAGCAGCAGCAGCAGCAGCAGCAGTAGCAGCAGCAGTGACTCAGATGAAGAGACAGCTGAGGCTCCACCCAAAAAGGTTGAAAATTCTTTACCTTGGCTGGGGGGGGAAGGGGAAATCCCCATTTTAAGCATTTCTATTGATTGGTATATTATCTCTAAGGCTGTCCTGAAGAAGCCAACTCCATCCAAGACCCCTGTGAAAGCTGCCTCAGAGAGTTCCAGCAGTGATGATTCCTCTAGTGAGGAAGAAGAGGAACAGAAGCAGAAGAAAAAACCCATCAAGGCCCAGCAGGGTGAGTGAGATTAAGGAGGAGGCTGGTTTCCTGATCTCTGTTGTTCTGTTGGTGCACCTCTGAAGGCTCTTATACCCACCCTGCTCATACCACCCCCAGAGCAGCAGGGTCAGGGTCAGAGTCAGAGCTTCTGAATCCTATCTCTGCCACAACCTGAAGATGGATACACTTTATCTTTTTCTAGTTAACTCAGTGGAGACTGTTTTGGGACTTTGATACAAAAGCATAAAATCATATTTCCCATCTGCCAGTCTTGAATAAACCTTTTCCCTGTCCTTGGGTGCAGTTCTTTTGGACTGACTCATATACTTATGTTTTCCTCCCCAAAGAACAAAAAAGTTTATTCCTGGTCTGGCTGATGAAATGTAATACTTGAATGTTAGAATAGCACATGCTAATGTACAATGGTATTGGAATTAGTTATTATTTTTTAAAAGCTACATATAAACATTAAATTACAAGGAGCCTCAACTATAGATAGACTCATTATAAATTTGCAGATAGAAGAAACTTATATCATGACAGTCTGTAGCATGATGATGTTAATATTTGAACTGCCTACTTTACAAAAAATTTGAGAGGAAAGTAACATTTATTAAACACTTATTAAATACTTCATTAAAGCATTATGGATACAAAGAAAAGCCCCAGGCTCAGATACTTACTATTGTAATAAGAGAGACAAGTGTATGGAAGATAAATGCAGAGTAGATGAATGGTAACTTCAGAGGGCAAAACATTAGCCATGGGAGAATTAGAAAAGACCTCCTGCATAAAATAGGATTTAAGTTGAGTGTTGAAGGACACCAGTAAAACAATAGAGAAGTGGAGATAAGGGGACATAGCATTTGGAGCACAGTGTACAGATGGTATGGAGGTATAGAGCAGCAGAAGCCAGAGAAGTTAGATCACAGAGTTTGTGGAGGGGAGGGAAGTGGAAAAAGGACTTTAAAGAAAGCAAGAGGCCATGAAAACTCTAAATGTTCGGAGTTTACATTTAATCCTGAAGATAATAGGGAGTCACCAAATTTTACTGAGTAAGGGAAGGAGGAGTGATAAGAGAGATCCTTCCGCATAGGAAAATCACTTAATGTAACTAAATGGGGGATGGATTGGAGCAGGGAGACACATAGGTAGGAAAACCAATTAAAAGGTTCTTATAGTAGCAGAGTAAGGAGTGATCAGATGAAGATGGTGTTTGTATGAGTGTCCAGAAAAGTTAGGTATGTGAGTGATGTTGAAAAAGGAGACATGAAAACATTTGCTGATTGAGTGGGAGTAGGGAGTCCATGAGGCCAAGTTTGTAAGCCTATGTGACTTCGATGGTGGTTTCTGTGGAAGAATTGGGATGAAGTTAGAACTTTGAGGGAAAGAAAAGGAGTTCTATTTCATACATATTAAGTTGGAAATGTATGTGAAATACAGATTAAGACCTGGATAAAAAGTCAGTTGGTGAGCTAAGAAAAAAAGTCTGAATATAGTGCACTGGGAATCAACATAGACATGGTGATTTAACCCTTGGAAATAAATGGAGACCTATAATCCAAATGTGAGAGGAGTTGAGATACACTGAGGGTAGAATTAATTTATTTGATAAGTGATGAAATGAAAGAAAGGATGATTCCTGTAGGGTTCCAAACAAAAATTGGGACTTTTAGAGGAAAGAAAGGATTGGGAGGAAGATTATGATTTCTGTGTTCTGTGTGTTAAAATTGAGATGTCAATGATGATTTAGGTCGTTATTGTTCTAAGATTCACAGCGAAGAAAATTAAGACTATAGATTAGTATTCAGAAACAAGCTTTTCAGGATATTCACAGTATATCAGAAGATGAGGGATGAAAATGGAAAATGTATATGTATATATTCTTTGAATCTGAGGTTACCTTTCCAGAACAACCAAGGTGAAGTGGATCTTTATCGATACAGTTTAAATTTTACTATTTTTCTTCCTCCCTCCCTTCCTTTCTTCCTTCCTCCCTTCCTCTGAGGCAATTAAGGTTAAGTGATTTGCTCAGGGTCACACAATAAGGAAGTGTTAACTGTCTGAGGCCAGTTTTGAACTCCTGACTTATATATTTCCATATTTGTAATGTTATACAAGAAAAATCAGACCAAAAGAAATGCTGATGATTCATATGGGTTTATTTTATATCCTTCAACTTTACTAAAATTGTTAATTTTTTCTTGTAGTGTTTTACTTGATTCTTTGGATTCTCTAAATATATACCATCATGTCATCTGCAAAGAGTGTTAGTTTTGTGTCCTCATTACCTACCTATTCCTTCGATTTTTTCCTCATTGCTAAAACTAATATTTCTAGCACAATATTGAATAGCAGAGTTAATAATAATGGGTAGCTTTGTTTCATGTGATCTTATTAGGAATGCTCCTAGCTTATCCTCATTACGTATAATGCTTGCTGATGGTCTTAAATAGATGCTATTTATCATTTTAAGAAAAACTTCGGGAAATTTTTAAAAGGAGAAAAATCATTGGCTAGCAAGAGACTGAGACTATGGCACTTAAGCTAGTAATCTCTTTCTCTTGATTCCTTGTGTCCCTCTAAGCAGGTCCATACAGTTCCGTCCCCCCACCCCCTTGTACCCAGTCAAAGAAGGTGGGAGGGGACCAACCTCCCAAGAAGAAGGTGGGAGAGAACCAAACTCCCAAGAAGAAGGTGGCAGGGGACCAGACCCCAAAAAAGAAGGTGGCAGGGGACCAGCTTCCCAAGAAGAAAGTGGCAGGGGACCAACTCCCCAAGAAGAAGGAGGAAAGCAGTGACTCTTCTGATAGCAGTGAGGATAGCAGTGAGGAGGAAACAGCCACAGGTGTGTGCATAGGTTTGGACAGGGGCTCAACTTTTGGTTGAGGGACAAAAGGTGGTGGATGAGAAACCAGGAATGGACCAGGAAATAAGACACCTTTATTCTTTTCAGCTAAAGCAGGAGGGGTCAAAGCTGTCACACCTAAGTCTGCATCAGCCAAGGCCACAGCAGTCAAGACTACGACAAACAAGGCTACAAAGGAATCCAGTTCAGACAGTGACTCAGGTGTTGTATTTCTGTCTGTTTGGTGGGAAGGGAGATCAGATCAAAGCCAAGACAGAGCAGAGGGGCAAAAGTTGTTTCCTTGGCAGGAATTGCGGGCCCATTCTAATATTACAGCTTCCCCACAGATTCTAGCTCAGAGGAGGAAGAGAAGAAACCTTCCCAGAAAGCAGCCCCTAAACCTGCTGTTGCTGTTAAGGCTACTCCCAAGCCAGCTGTGACAAAAAAAGCTGCTGAAAGCTCTTCAGACAGCTCAGGTATGGAGGGGGAAGCTAGGGAATTAGGAGCAGCAGGGAAAAGGGAAAATCTGCTGTGTGGCTATGGCCTGAGGATGTCTGCTCACTACTTCCTTTCTGTGCAGACTCTGACAGCTCTGAGGATGAATCATCAGCTAGGCCAGCTGCGGGCACAAAGCTGGCCACCAATCAGAAGCCTTTGCCCAGGAAAGCAGATAGCAGCTCTAGTGAAGAGGAAAGCAGTTCTAGTGAGGAAGAGAAGCAGCCAGCGACAAAGACTACAGCAGCTGGCTCCAAACCCAAGGTGGGGGCCAAGGCAGCTCCATCTCCAGCATCCAAAGCAGCCACCCAAGATAGCAGTTCCGACTCAGACAGCTCCAGCAGTGAAGAGGAGGAACCATCAAGCAAAGTGACTAAGTCCAAGGGGGCCACTGCTGCTGTTCCTAAACCTGCTTTGGCCAAAAAATCGAAGGCCGAGAGTAGTTCATCTTCTGACAGTTCCAGTGAAGAGGAGGAAAAACCAAAACTTAAAAAGAGCCCAGGCTTGGTGGCCAATGGATCTTGCCTTCCAGTATCCCAGAATGGGAAGAGTTGTGCACACAAGGAGGAGGAAGAGGAAGCAGCCAAGCCAGGTTTGTGTCAGGACATGGGGAGGCCCTGAGAGGGGCCATCTGGGGGCAGCTAGGTGGTGCAGTGGTAGAACACCTGCCCTGGAGTCAGGAGCACCTGTGCTCAAATCTGGCCTCACACATTAACACTCTAAGCAAGGCACTTAATCCTGATTGCCTCAAAAAAAAAAAGAAGGGGGGGAGAAATAATGAAAGAGGGGCCATCTGTATATCCTTAGCAGTGTCTAGGACAGCCCTGGGGAAGTTGGAATAGAATTGACTTTTTCTTGATGAATATTTCTAATTTGTGTGCCCAGCAGGCTCTGGGAAGAAAAGGAAAAAGGATGCTAGCTCTGACCAAGAAGGCACTCCTCTTAAGGTGAAGAAACAAAAGCCTCAGACCCCAAACACGGTTCCCAAGACAAAGAAGGTAAGTGACCAATGGGTGCTAGAAAATCCTGTCTCCTGGGCATCTAGGAGAATATTTCTAGACCAATTCAGGATACCCTCTTGGTCTCTTTTCCCTATACTCCAATTCTCTTTTTCAGGAAGAGAAAAAAAGGGCATCCTCCCCTTTCCGGAGAGTTAAGTCCGAGGAAGTTGAGGTCGATTCTCGGGTGGCAGACAACTCTTTTGATGCCAAGGTAAGGAAGGAATGGTGGTACTGCCCTAGGAGAGAGTAGTACGTTACCCTTTTCTAGCCCTTCTATTGGTGATGACTTCTTTCCTTTCCTTAGCGGGGTGCAGCTGGAGATTGGGGAGAAAAAGCCAATCAGGTCCTGAAGTTCACCAAAGGCAAGTCCTTTCGTCATGAGAAGACCAAGAAGAAGAGGGGCAGCTACCGGGGTGGGGCCATCTCCACCGAAGTCAACTCTGTTAAATTTGAAAGTGACTGAGTGCAAAGATCTTGACTCTGGAGCCTAGGGCCGAGTGCCCAGTTCTGTTTGTGGGACTGGGTAGCTAGAACTCGTGACTATCTCCTCAGCCACAGTCTGCACTTGGCTATGGACAGATTTTTTAAAATGAGGATCCTTTGGGAAATTCGGTGGGTGGTGGGGCAGGAAAGTAAGCTAAAGGAAGCATTCTTCTGGAAGTAATGTTTCTTGGTAGTTGTTCCCTCAATCCTCTGAAAACCAAATACAGCTTGACCTCACTTGTGAAGTCCCTGAAAGGTTGTATGTGAAGCAAAAATTTGTAATTTTATATTGAGTCAATATTTTCCTATTAACTAACATTATAACTTGCCAGAGATGCACTCCCATATGTAACATTTTGACCCCATAGGCTTTGGTAAAAGACACATTTGAGAATCTTAATATTTTTGACTGTATCAGTTTGAGGGACAACCTGTTTTAGGAGAAACTCACCTCCTAGTTGACTACAGGGTGGTGAGTTTTTCTCAAAAACTTCTTTGTAAAACCGTCAACATAATCCAAGAGGCATTAATAATCTGCAATTGTACCACCAAAATCAGAGTTTTGAAAACTTGGGACTTTTGAAATAATACCCATCTCAAGTAAGAAGCCACTTGTCAGTTCTTTGTGTTTATAATCCAGTGCGAGCTTCTTAGAAAGCCAGCAAATGGGCAGCTGACAGTAACACTCCTTGGTTTACTTATTTCATTCTAACCATCCCCATTTCACACAGTCTTCCATTTAGAGCTGGGAGGGACCTCAGAAGTCTGGTCCAACCCTCTGCCTCTCCTTTTACAGGTGAAGGGATAGAGGCTCACAGAGCTAAAGTCACCTGGATCATAAATGTAGAGCCAGTAATTGGACACAGGTCCTCTTACTCCAAATCCACTGTACTATTCTACCTCCCATTTCTTCAAACATTCAGCCAAACTCCTTGGTCCAGAGTCCTGCAGATGTACTCCTTTGAACATAGTTTGGTTGATGGTTTGCTTGTGATGTGATGAACTTCAAGCTCCACTTTTCTTCATCCTGGAATGTTGTGTTAGATCATTGTTGGAGAGAATCGGCATGTAGGTTGGAGGCACCAATATGTCTTGATAATGATCTTGATGTCATGTGGTGTCCTTTTAATATCACTTTGGTCAAATGTTCAGTGTGGTCCAGTGATTTTTGGTATCCCAAGACTATTCACCTTAGTCTTAGAGTTGCATAGCCTTCTAATTATAGTCAAATCTTTTTTTAAAATCACCTTAATTTCATTCAGAGAAGAAATTATATAACTGTTTGCTAAAGAGAAGGCATAAGACTTTTGGAATCATTGTTTTAAGAAAGTAAAATTGTGTAGGTTTTTTGGGGGGGATGGGAAAGAAAACATTTTTAGTAGATTTCATAATTGTCCTCCATAGAATTTAGATCTTTGCAGTGAAGTAACTTAAGTACATGCTAGTTGTGATGTGAGAGGTAGTTATCATTGAAGTTCATTCTGTAGTTGGTTCAATTGATGTTGGTGGGAATAGGGAGCAGTTCATCAGAATATTATTTTTGTTGCCCCAGAGTTGTCTGTGATAGTCCAATACTTGATCTTTGCCTTTGAGTAGATAATAATTATTTGTAATTAGCACCCTGATTATGTATATACATCTAGCATTTGCTAAAGTATGTTTGAAAACTACTCTAATGAACTAAACTGCCCTTTCTGTCTTACTTTCACTGTTTTCTAAATGAGTTCTTCCCCCCCCCCCCCCATAGCTAATGGTCTGTCCAGACTGTACTTAATGTGTTAATTGCAAATGATTCTTATCTGCTCAATAAAATAAGGTTTTCTAAGATAATGATTTACACCCTCATTTTTTTTAGGCTAATGGCAAAAAACAAAAAAAACTTTAGAGTTAATTGTAACCCAGGTTGTTCATGCCAGAAACCCAAGTATTTACTTGATTGTTATATTTCAAACATTGATTTAGTGAACTCTTCCCAATTGAAATTATTGTAGACTTCTAATTCACAGGATAGTTCTAGTTAGAACTCAGTGCCCTGGAAGATCTGTTGTGCTTCTAGCAGACAGGGCAGGGGAGGAGACTTGTCCAAGGTCACAGAGCTAATCCAGAGCTCTTTTGCTATTGGGAAATCTAGTGAAGGCTCAGCTGCCCATGGATGCCAGGGGGAAAGGGGAATAGCCAGTGGGGTCTGGGGATCAGTCTGAGTAGCGAAGATATCTTTACCACTTCACCCAAAGGTACACTGTTTTCCAGATGGCCCGTGATTCAGTGGGTGACACTGCTGCTCATGGACTGGGAAGTATTTTAAGTAGGCTAGAAGGTAGAATTCACATATTCTGAGGGCTTTTCCCTACCCTCTTAGCAAGAAGCCTCCCTTTATGCTTGTTTTCACATGGTTAGATTTATGGTTGACTTCAGTGATGAATGTACTGTTAGACATGTCCTTAAACTCCAGGGGCAGGTCTGTGCCTCTGTACCTGGAAGACAGTGAAAGGTAAGTTTCTCACAGTTTACAGATGGTATATCAGCATTTCTAAAACTATAGGCTCTAAATCTTGAGAGCCCCTGAAAAAGTCTCTTAAGCCCATGTTGATTACACCCTACTCCTGCATAAATTTATTTTTTTTTTGTCTTATTGACAGGCAAGCACTTAGACTTCTCAGAGAAGAACATTTCTTTTAATGAATGTGGTAGTAGCCCTTTCCCTTCCTATTACAACTTTATTCTTTTGCTCTCTGTCCTTCTACCTTAAGAGAATTCATTTTCACAGCTTAAGTGATTTCACATAGGTTTAAATGATGAAGATCATATAGTTTTATTGTTTTAAGAATTGCCTCCTAGTGTTTAGCTCTCCCATTCCCTAATCCCTCCCATTGAGGTGAGGTTTAATCAGACTCTGGCTTGACTCATGATTTGGTTTTCAGTCAGAGTCTGGAAATCCAAGTGTAATCTTGGCTGAGACTCTGGAACTTGATGGGCTAGAGTCTATTGGGTAGAGGAGAGAACCCATTAGACTAGAGGAAAAGTAGGAACTGGGATGAGCAGCTCCCTTCTCCATGCTTCTGCTGAACACTGCAGGGAGTGGGGGATGGGTTTCAGTCCCAGAGATCTGCCTAGTCTGAGAGGGAGAAGATAGTATCCAAAGTCTAATGGAAAAAATACAACTCATGGCAGCAACAAAATCATAGAATCTCAGGCCATCTAATCCAGCCCCAATAGGCACCATTTCATTTGTCTCTTTGTATGGACAGTGCTTGGCACATAAGAGGCACTGATGACAATAAGAAAAGATAGCAAAATATCTCTAAACATCAATAAAAGAGGGAAGTAGATAAAAAGATTTGGGCATACAAATAATAAACTAGAAAAACAACAAATTAACTTTTCAATTAAACACCAAAGTAGAAATTTTAAAAATATAAGAGATTAACAAAATTTTTCTTGGGGGAATGATAAATTAGAAAATGCTATTAGCCAAGTTTGTTTTAAAGAAGGGGAAAAAAAAAACAATTACCTGTATTAAAAATTATAAATGTGAACTCAAAAATAATGAATAATTATATGCCAATAAAACTGACAATTGAAAATGAATATAGAAATAGAAATTCCCAGAAGAAATGCCCAGATTAACAAAATCAGAAACAAAATATAATCCATTCTTAGAAAAAGAAATTAAACCAAGAAAGAAATCTCACAGAAAAAAAAAATCCAAGGATCAAATGCATTTACATATGAATTCTACCAAGCATGTTTAAACAATCCCATTTTTATTGAAAGGGGGGGGATGGGGCCCTTTAAATTTGTTCTATGGTGTAAATATGTCCTTGTTACTTAGACCAGGAAGAGTCCAAACAAAAAGTCATACAACAAAATCCTTAACCCTTATGCAAAATTGTTAAATATTTGTTCCTTACAAATACTATAGCAATGGATCACAATGACCAGCTGGATTTATACTAGAAAGTCAGAGCTAATTCAGTATTAGGAAAACTATACATTATTGACTATATTAATAGCAAGAAGAAATATATAATTATTTTGATAGATACAGAAAAAGCTTTTGTCGATATTCACTCATTGTTAAAAATTTCTAGACAGTATGGATAAATATCTGAAACGATGAGCCAACATCTCTTAATAGAGATGAACAAGTTCTTTCTAAAGAGTAAAACAAATATCATTATCACTATTACTATTCAGTATAGTGCTAAAAATACTAGCTATAGCAATAAAACGAAAAAGGAAGGGATTGAGGGAATAAAAATAGTCAAAAACCAAACATAATTGTTACTTTTTTGCAGAACAGTGAATCCTAAAGATTCAATTTAAAAAAACTAGTTGAAACCATTAAAATAGCAGGATATAAAAACTCACGCAGATTATTTGCATTTCTGTATATTACCAACAAAATTCAGCAGGAAGAGATAGGAAGAAAAATTCCAATCACGAAAAAGGACAAAATATTTGGGAATCTACCGGTCAAGAAACTGGCATAGGAACATGACTATAAAGCACTATTAAAGAAGACTTAAAATGATTAGAGATAAGTTGCTTAATATAGTAAAAATGTAGCTAAGTTTATTGAGTGTCATACTATTCAAACTATTATAGAATATTTTGCAGAGCTACAAAAATGAGAAAATTCATCTGAACAAAAGAAAAAAAGCCAAGCAAGAGCATCTATCAGTCTAACATCTCATCCCATGCTACAAGTAGTAATCAAAATAATTTACTACTGATAAAAATTAGAAAGACTGATCCCTGAACAGATGATACATAATGTAGTATATGATAAATTCAGAGAACCCAGCTATTAAGGCAAGAGCTTGCTAATCAAAAATGCAAAGCTTTTTTTTTTTTTTTACAAGACATACAGCTAAAATTAGGAGAGAAAATAAAGGGTGGGGAGGAGGAATCTTTCGAACACATTTCCCTGATATCTCATTTTAAGATATAAGTGATTTATATAAGAATAAGAATCATTTCTCAGTTGTTAAATGGTTAAAGGATATAAATAGGCAGTTTTAAGAGGATACAATATTACTGAAAACTAATAGCGATATTTTAAAAAAAATGTTCTAAAGAAGAAATGCTAATTAAAAGAACTCTGAAGTTCTACCTATCTTTTGGGTTAGCAAATTTGACCAAAAAAGGAAAATGATAAATGATAAAAGGATTGTTGAAAATAAGAATTATTACACTGTTGATGGGACTATGCAATGGTCCAGGAATTCTAAAAAGCAATTTGAAACTATGTTCCACGGGGCAGCTAGGTGGCACAATGGATAGAGCACCAGCCCTGAATTCAGGAGGACCTGAGTTCAAATCTGGTCTCAGACATTTAACACTTCCTAGCTGTGTGACCCTGGGCCAGTCACTTAACCCCAGCCTCTGGGGGGGGGGGGAAACTGTTCTAAAAGCTATTAAATTGTGCATATCCCTTGGCCTAGTGATAGCACTATTAGGTGGTCTATACCTCAAAGAGATTAGAGAAAGAGGACAAAGATCCATATATACAAACAGCAGCTTTTTTTTTTTTTTTTTTTTTTTTTTTTTGTGGTGTCAAATAATTGGGAACTAAGGGAGTGCTCCTAAATTGGGAAATGACTGAAGGTATGTATGAAATGATGGAATATTATGTATTGTATAAAATGAAGTGGATGTAACTTGTATAAGTTGATGCAGAATGAAGTGAGCAGAACCACAACAACTTATACAGTAACAATACATTTAAACAACTTTGAAAAGCTAGGGAACTCTGATACAAAATATCCATGATTCCAGAAGATTTATAATGAAACACATTACCCACCTTCTAATAGAGAGGTGATGGCTTCAGTGTAACATTGAAGCATAATTTTTCCCCCAGACGTGGCAGTGTAGCAACCAGTTTTGTTTGTGTTTGTAATAGGGATTTTGTTTTTCTTTCTCACAGGAAATAGGAAGTTCAAGGGAGAGAAGGTGGCCCTTCATTGGGCAAGTCACTTAACCACAATTACTTTACCAGAAACAAAAACAATATTGGTTTTATCTACCCACAAACAATAAATGTTCCAATTATTTAGATCTGACTTTATTTGCATAAAAAGTGTTTTTATGTTTATGTTCATATAGTTTCCATGTCTGTTTTGACAGCTCTACTCTCTGGTATTTTATACTATCTAGTTATATTAGATAGTTTAAAACAATATTGAATAACATTGCTGATACATAGTATAGTACTTCTATTGTTTTAATTAAATCTATTTTAGTTTTAACTTTGAGATCATGATTATTCCTGCTTTTTTTTTTTACATAATTAATACATAATTCTACTCCTCACTTTTATTTTATCTTTGTGAGTATCTTTCATTTTTATATCATTACCTAAAAGCAACATATTCATTTCCTTAAATTATCCCCCCCAAGAATCCCTTCCTTATTTTCTCTTCCTACCCTATTCCCTTTCCCTCTTTTCTTCTTGAATTTAGAAGACTTTTATGCTTTCCCCCCTTCTCTCTCCATGCATATAACATAAAAAAATATATATCATAAGGAATGGGTCTAAGTATATACATACATGTATGTATAATATGTATCATATATATCATCAGGAATGTGTTAGAGTATACACACACACACACACACACACACACACACATATATGATGAGAGTAAGATTCTAGTACTACTTCCCCTTCTCCCTACTAGCTTCTTCTGTATCAGTTTTTTCTTTTATATCTCATTTATATAATTATTCCTTTTTTTATATCTATATTTTATTTTTTTTTAGTCATTCCATCTTTCTCAGCTCAGCCCAAGCCTTTCTTTCAATCACCTAAACAGTGATGGCAGTCATAAGAGTACTGATATTTTCATATATAAGAAGTAAACAGTTTGCTTTTATTGAGATCCTTATAATTGTTCTTTTTTTTTTGTCACAAATACCTGAAAGTTTTTCAGATCACTAAAATGTCCATTTTAAAAATTTATATTATACTTAATTTTGCTAAGTTGACCTTAGTCATAACCCCAGCTCTTTTGCTCTTGAAATATCATATTCTAAGATCTATGGTTTTTCAACATAGCAGCTACTAGGTTCTTGGTGGGTTTTTTTTTTCTTGTTGATGCCAGTATTTTCTCCTTAACCTGGGAGTTTTGAAACTTGGCAATGGCATTCCTGTAAGTTTTCCTTCTGGAATTTCTTTCAGATGATGATCAGTAGCTTCTTTCTATTTTTGCTTTGCCTTCTTGTTCTAGAACTTCAGAGCAATTTTCTTTGATAATTTCTTGTATGACTGGATCAAGATTCTTTTTTAAAATTTTAATTATCAAGTAGTCTGTCTAATCTTATTTCTCCTCTCTTCTCCAGATCAGCTGTTCTTCTGATAAAATGTTTCACATTCTCTCTTTTTTTTTCATTCTTTTTTCTTTTGTTTTATTATTTCTTGGCATCTTAAAACATTATTAACTTCCTTTGTCCAGTTCTAAATTTTTTTTCTCCCCTGAGGCAATTGAGGTTAAGTGACTTGCCCAGAGTCACACAGCCAGGAAGTAAGTATTAAGTGTCTGAGATCAGATTTGAAGTCAGATCCTCCTGACTGTACCACCTAACTGCCTGGCCAGTTCTAATTTTCAAGGAATTATTTCCTTAAGTTTTTGATTCTTTATTTCAAGTTGTTTTACTTTCTTTCCATAATTTTCTTGAAATACGTTTTCCCCCTAATATTTCCTTGATCTCCCTTATTTGATTTTTAAAATCCTTTTTGAGTTCTTCCAAGAACTCTTTTGTGTTTGGGATCATTAGATATTTCTAATTGAAAAAGTAGTGGCTTTTTAGCTCCATTATCTTCCTCTAAATATGAACCTACATCTGTAGCTCCATAGTAGCTATCTATGGTTGGATTATTATAACCTCCTTTGCTTGTTTATTTTTATTTGTTTTTTTGTTATATTTTGTTTTTAGCAGCTATTAGTGTAACCAGATTCTGACTAGATATGACTATATATAATTCTGTGATATAAGGCTCCAAGCTTTAGATCCTTCTGACTGTTGTTTTCCGAGCTGTGTTCCTGGGTTCAATCTTGATGTCTCCTCTCCACTTCTAAACCTTGGAGAACCCTTAGCCAATGCTATCCTGCAAAAAAAAAAATCTTATTCCCTGTAATCCCTGTTGTCTCCTGTGGCTGCAAACTACAATCATCCTCTCTTCCCTAGGATTGAAACCAAAGACTCTGCTTTCCTGCAGTTGTCCTCAGTAGTTGCAGCCCAGGATGTCTCTGGTCAGCTTGGCATTCCTTGACAATGAAAGGTCCTTCAGTCTTCTACTCAACCATCAGAACCCCTACGTACACACACACACATTGTCCCTAGGACTTTCTGAAATCGGCCTGCTCATCATCTCTCTCTCTTCCTCTCCCTCTCCTGAGCCAATTGGGGTTAAGTGACTTGCCCTGTCCAGATTTGAACTCAGATCCTCCTGACTTCAGGGCTGGTGCTCTATCCACTGCACCACCTAGCTGCCCTCATCACTTTTTATAGAACAATAATATTCCATGATGTTCATATACCATAACTTATTCAGCCATTCCCCAGGTGATGGGCATCTACAAATATTTTTGCAAAGGTGGGTTCTTTCCCCTCTTTTATAATCTCTTTGGCATATGGACCTAGTGGTGGTACTGCTGGATCAAAGGGTAGCCCAATTTTACAGCCCTTTGGGCATAGTTCCAAATTGTTCTCCAGAATGGTTGGATCAATTCACAACTTCACCGACAATGCATTAGTGTACCAGTTTTCTCACATCACCTCCAATAATTTTCATTTATCTTTTCCTGTCATCTTAGGCAATCTGATAAGTAGGAAGAATCTTAGAGTTTTTTTAATTTGTTTTTAGAGAATTTAGAGAATTCTTTCATATGACATAGATATCCCAGCCATATTTTCAAGAAAATACATGAAGCACTAATTGCCACTATAATTGCCCTTATAAAGTGAAGTACACTTTATAAAGTCTTATACAAATACTAAGTCTTCAAGTCAATCATAAAGATGTGGGACAGAAAAGCACCAATGATAGATTCCTTTTTTTCTATCTTTTATAGAGGACTAAGACCTCAAAGGGATAATAAACTTGACATATTGTACAACCTGTGGGAGGCATAATTTCCTCCTCTATACCCATCTTGGATTCCAGTTCCAAGCATCTTGCTTCCTCAAGGATTCCCCACCAGGCTTACCTGATGCAACTAGGAATCTAGATTCCGAAGTTGCTATGGTTTGATTCTGAGTTAGTGGGGCTTACTATCTATACCTAGAAATTGAAGAAAAACAAAACTGAACAGAAATAATAACCCTGCCATTTTCTTCAGGGAATAGGCCCTAAAAGGAGAGAGGCTGGGAAGTATCCCTCCCTCCAATTCATTTCATGGCATCTGCACTATGAGTCAGCTATGTGTGATCTTCATCCTCTGGACACAGTGAAATTCCCAGTCAGAAGATTTTAAAGTTACTTCCTATTCTGCCTATGTAGCCAGCTGAAAGAATTTTTATGCATGTGAAAGGGGGAAGGCTGAGTCTCAGGCCAAGGTGGAGTAAAGGCAGGAATTCACCCAACATCTTCCCTAAATCACTTTAAATTCCTTTAAAGACTAAACAAATTTTAGAATATCAGAACACCCCAAAAAAGACAGGAATATTTTCCAGTTGAAGGTCAGCGGAAAAGGTTAGTGACATTACTATAGTAGTCTAGCATAGAGTTCTGATGCAGATTGTGCCAGTACAGGTTGGCTTCAGCCACTCCTAGCAAAGCAAGAATGGGTTTAGAAGGGGGCTTAGAAGATCAGCAGAAAAGGTCTAGCAATAAAGTGGGAGTCCAGTGTGCAATCCCAGTGCTGGCAGCTCTGGCCCCACTGTCAGCAAAGCGAACTATTAATTTCTTTAGCTAGATCTTACAGCTACAGTCAGGTGGGGACATTAGTTCCAGGGCAGAAAAGAATGTTTGTGATCAGGTCCCTAAAAAGATCTCTGAAAATAGCTACACAAGACCTCAGAAGCTTGGAACAGTGTACCCTCCACCCTGGAAAAGACCTCTAATTAAAGAGTTGAAAGCTGAGTAATAAATAGGCTAGGAAAATGAGCAGGCAACAAAAAAAGTTTCTGAAAAGTTACTTTGATGACAAGGAAGATCAAAACATACACTTAGAAGAAGATAAAGTCAAAGATCCTATATCCAAACCCTCCAAGAAAAATAAGAATTGGGCTCAGGCTATGGACGAGCTCAAAAGAGACTTTGGAAATCAAGAGGGATAGAGGAAAAATTAGGAAAAGAATTGAGAGTGGTGCAGAAGAAAATATAAAAAGCCAATGATATGAATGCCTTAAAAAACAAAATTGGGCAATTGGGAAAAGAGGTAGAAAAGCTCACTGAGGAAAATAATTTCTTAAAAATTAGAACTGAACAAATGGAAGCTAATGACTTTATGAGAAATTAAGATACAATAAAGCAAAGCCAAAAAATGAAAAAAGTAGAAAAAATATGAAATATTTCATGTGATAAGGGCATGCAAACATATTAGAATGACTCCATGTTAGGTGTTCTATGTATGTTACAAGCTCCCATTATATATTTCCACTGGTTTGAAATTTGCCATTCCTGGCAAGTAAGCAGGAATGAATTTTTCAACACAGACCAGTCAGATTCCTATCATACTCAAATAGCCACCTCTCTCCAGGTTGATAATTTATTTCTGGACTTCAGGGCAGGTCATTCAACCCATTCCAAATCCATCTAATTGTACTGTTGTCTAAGTTGATGTCTTTTTTTTTTTTTTTTTTTTTCTTGAGGCTGGGGTTAAGTGACTTGCCCAGGGTCACACAGCTAGGAAGTGTTAAGTGTCTGAGACCAGATTTGAACTCGGATCCTCCTGAATTCAAGGCTGGTGCTCTATCCACTGCGCCACCTAGTTGCCCCCAGTTGATGTCTTTCTATTTTGTTCACAAGGATGTCATAAAATACTTTTTTTCTTTTAAAAAAGTAAATGTCTTTTTTATATCACCATCATTTTCAACTATATTCTATTTGCTATTGAGCTATTATTTGGCCAATATCAAAATCTCTATTATTAAAAAAGAAGAAAAAAAAACACGTCAGTAAAACCAACCAATCAATCATATTTTACAACATGTGCAATATTCTCTACCCAAAAGCCCCTCTTGGACAGGAACTGTCCTTTTTACTTCAATTTATATTCCCTGTGTTTAGCACCATTCCTGACATTGTTATTGAGATGTGTCCATCTCTCTGTGACCACATTAACAATATTCTTGAGAAAAATACTAGGATAATTTGCCATTTCCTACTTCAACTCATTTTAATTTTTGTCCTCAGCCCCAATTCTAGAGGATGGGTTAACTTTCAAACCTCCTAGAAGAAAAGAAAAACAAATGGAGGGAATGATTCAAGATTAGGAAGAGAGAGGATGCTTGTGGAAGCAATCAATGAGAGGAAATTTAGCTATCATCATTGGTACTCATCAAAAATAAAGAAAATGGAGCAGATCCAAAACAACTAGAATCAGAATTCAATCAATAACCTAATTGTTAGGAGTCGACCTAAGGTCGACATTAGGATAAAATGACTTGAAATGAGTCACTTCTAATCATTGAATAGTTAACAAAAGGAGATTTATTTAAGCCCTAACATAAAGTGAGGCAGGTGGATAGAATTTGGGCTTGGAGTTAGGAGAAATCTGAGTTCATATCCTGTCTCAGACCCTTACTAACTTTGTGACTTTGGACAAGACATTTAATCCATCAGAAAAGGAAGTGACAAACCACTCCAGTATCTTTGTCAAGAAAAACCCATGTACAATACTGATATGCTGTAGCTTACAGAATCACAAAGAATCAAATAGGACTGAACAAGAGAAAAAATTCTTAAAATATTTTACATAATAAAATCAATGCCGCTGGGATAATGAAGGATACTGTCCATTGGGGAAAACCAGTCTTGCATCTTTTGCACTGTGTGGGACAGAATGTGAAAGGCTGGAAAGCAAGAGAACTAGTTATTCTCCTTTAGCTTCTTCGTTCCTAGTACAGGCAGTTCTGCTTCTTTTCAGCTCTCCCTTCAGGTATAACTTATTTTTAAATCTATGTCCTCAGTCCCAACTCTAGGGGATGGGTTATCTAGAAGAGAAAACAAAAAGAAATCTAAAAGTCCTGAAATAATTGCCTTAGAAAGATATTTTAGCTGGTTTATAAAGGTCCTCAAAAAAGAACTGCTAGACTCCTACTGTCTGAATATTGCTTTAGATTAATTTGACTATTCTCTGCTTTTGGGAAACTACTAAAATATAAATCAACAAAAAACATTTTTTTTTTGTTTCTCCAAGCTCCAAATATAGCCTGGAAATGCCTCTGAGCCCCAATAAAATATCTTTTCTTAGTAGTTACTATTCCTTATTTCTATCTCAGCTACATTTAACATCTAAAGACAAATACAAAAAAAGTATTGTGATGAATGACCTTGCTATCTTAGCAAAACTTTAAAAAAAATGGCAAAACAGAAAGCTAAATTCTCTCTTGTCTCTGTCTTTGTCTCTGCCTATCTGTGTCTGTGTCTTATTTCTGCAAAGTCTAGATTTCTTCAGTCAGTGGAGATGGGAAATATTCTTCTGACTAGAAAGCATCTCCAACATATATTCTAAGTCATTGACAACCCCCATCAAATATCTCTGATAAGGGTCATATAGCCAAGACTTATAGGAAATTAACGAAAACATGTACAATTAAGAGCCATTCCTTAATAGATAGTCAAAGGATGTAAATAATTGATTTTTAAAAGAACTGCAAACCATGAAAGATTACTTCACATTTCTAATAAGAGAAATGCTGGAGAGATAGGAGACTATGAGTATAGAAAATTGCTTTTACTATCATATACAATCTACATTAATTTTGCTGAACTGCCATTTTTTCCCTCTTCCTTTTAAAACCTTTGTTACATGGAAAAACTTGGAGAGGAGAGTCAGGAAGGTTTTATTCAGAAATTAATATGAAAAATTAAAGAAAGGTATCCACAAAAATAAGATGCAATTTAAAAAAAAGAAAATGAAAATCAAAACAACTCTAATGTTTCACCTCCAGTGAGGAAATAGTTATAAAAGTTATAAAAATATGGAAATCTCAGGTGTAGGGGGGCAGCAGAGATAGAGGCAGCTCTATTTTCTCACCATACTCTCATCTGATCCCTACCTCTTCTCCAAATCTGTGCTGCTTTTTTTTTTATGACTTTCTTTTCCTTTCCTGCTCAGTCTGGAACCAAGATTCATCAATTCAAACTTGTCCTTACTTTTACTTTGCCCCTTGGACCTCCTCCCAAGCCTCTCTTCACAGTTCTTATTTAAAGTGGAACATAAAAAGTTAAAAAGAGGGAAAGGAGAGGAAAAGAGGAGAATGTATCCTATTACAGGAACATAATGAAGTCTTACAGACCTAGGTGGAAAAAATGATCTGTGGTGAGTTACAGAGTTGATTTCACCTTGCAGAATGATGAATTTCCAGAGGTCATAAAATCTATAAAATCTAAGCCAGCCATGTAGGAAATGAGAAGGTGAATTCCCATAGTGACCTTCTCAAGTGGTTATTTATCCTTCATTTTGAAGAGGACAAGTAATTTGGATTTAAGTGAGGCAAATTGTACAAAATTGTCAGCCTCACTCTCTCTTCCACAATCATGTAAGTCCAATGACAAGACAAAAGTCTGCAAGATGCAGTGGATGATCTTAATGTCCTGGATGTCTGACCAAGCTCCAAGAGTTCCACAGTGCCTGCTCCAGCCACCTTCATGGCTGTTGGAACAAATTATTCCTATTTGACCCATTTTTCTGAGAGGAGTGTTCAAATGTTTGGAGTAGACATCTGTCATTCATTCATGGGTTTGAAACCCCTCAGTTATCTTTAACCCAATTTAGCTCATTTGCTAAGTTCGTTTATTGGAATGTGGCCACTGTCTATACTACAGTTTTTTTTAGAGCCACAAATAAGAGTTGAATGGCAGGTAGATATAAAAAATGTATGAACAAACTTGAAAAGAGCTCAGCAAGTCCTCATTCCAGAGGTGCTAGTTCTTCCTGAAGGCCCTTGAAACTTCTCTCAAGTGGTAGAGAATTGCTCTCCACTGTCCAATCTCTATCTTCTTCTATCAAAGGTCCCTGACTGGTAGTGAAGGTAGTGAGGGGTATGAATTTCAGAGTTGTTTTCATCTTGCAGAGTAAGTTTCTGAAGAGTCCCAGCTTTTTAAGTTCTTTGACATTTTTACATATTTTATCAATTCTGAACTTAGTATCTATCAATTAAATATTTCAGAGAAACATAAAAATTAAAACTATAAACTTTTAATTATTTATATATATATATATAAAAAAAAGCTGTAATCCAGGTCAATTCTACCTAACTCTTTTTGAATTGCTGCCCACTTTTAATCACCCAGGTGTTTAGGGGTAAACTACTCCAGGACCTTTCTATAGATTATGCCTATAGATTGTGCATTATTTATGAGAAAAATGACATCAAAGGGATTTGAGGGCAATTTACCAAGTTAAGATAGTTTAAGTTTGACAGAAGGAAGGGATGTCTATGAATCTAATGTGCCACAAGGGGAGAAGACATTAAAATCAATGATTAATTAGAGCCTCATCCTTCAGCCTAAGTGATTCTTAGAGATTCATTGCTTCCCTAAATTCTTTTCTATCCCTCTTCTCTTGCCATATTCTATACTACTTTAAGAATTTCCTAGCACAAAAGAGAAAGAAAAGCAAGAAACAGTCATGTTTCAGTTGGAGGTAGAAGATAAGTCTTATCTCACTCATATGTTGGGTTTTAAAAAATCATTTCGGTACCAAAGGAAGAGAAACAGAACAAACTATGCAAAAGGGTGGGGGTAAAACTAACATAATTAAAGATAATTATAAAATACTATTTTTACAGAAAGGCCTGAAGAGACCTACATGAACTGATGCTGAGTGAAATGAGCAGGTCCAGAAGATCATTATATACTTCAACAACAATACTGTATGATGATCAATTCTGATGGACAAGACCCTCTCCAACAATGAGATGAACCAAATCAGTTCCAATAGAGCAGTAATGAACTGAACCAGCTACACCCAGAAAAAGAACTCTGGGAGATGACTATGAACCACTACATAGAATTCCCGATCCCTCTATTTTTGTCTGCTTGCATTTTTGATTTCCTTCACAGGCTAATTGTACACTATTTCAAAGTCACTGTTTGGACATGTATCTATATATTGTATTTAATTTTTACCTTAACATATTTAACATGTATTGGTCAACTTTCCATCTGGGGGTGGGGAAGGAGGAGAAAAATTAGAACAAAAGGTTTGGCAAGTGTCAATGTAAAATTACCCATGCATATATCTGGTAAATAAAAACTATTATTTAAAAAATACTATTTTTAGAACTCTTGAAATTGTAGTTTGCAAAGAGTAGACACTATTTTCTGAAAAGTCAAAGACTTAAAAGCATATAATAAACAGCTCATGCTAGGAGTGCCCTCCAGTGGCCAGAAGTGATATTGAAGCCTGCTGAAATGTCGAAAGTTCTGATAGGCCCAGAGAAGGAGATAATAGCTCTATTAGATTAGCCACCTGGTGGCCAATTTCGGCATCGCATCTTACGTTACTCCAATTTTTTTTGACTGCGTTTTAACCTTTTTGAGGATTGTCTCGCTCTATGTCCAAAGAACAATAAAATAACAAATATTTTTTTCCAAAGACAATTTGAAAATATCCATAGGTTTGCCTTAGTGAAAACAATGAGAGTTATTTGCTTACTAGCTTTACAAGGAAAATACTATCACCAAGTTCATGTGATAGGAAACTGCTTTCCAATGACACTAGGGAGCCCCGAATCTCTCTCTGACTTCTGGGTGAGCCCTGAGGTGAAGCACTTGGGAAGCTCCTTGGAGGAGAGATTCTCCTTGAACCTTGCTTCTGTAAAAGACCCCACCGGAGGGAAACAGGATAAACAGCTTCATTCTGTTACCCTGAGAGACGGTACCCCCCCACACACTGATAACACTACTGATTAACCTTCCCATTGAATTAAAGATCAGCCTAGAGACACTCGTTCAGTTCTAAAATTCTCTATTCTAATTCCAGCTCAAGCTGCAGCCAGCCCCCATCAAGAGCAACCCCCAGCTTGTAGCCAAGGCCTCAATTATAAAATGAGCCAACCTGGGGCTCAGTCCTTGCAGAGGACCTAATATGCCAAGGAATCTCTTCCTGGCACAGCAGCAACCTCTGCCCGCTGAAATGAGATTCTCTTTCATCTTTACCCTCTCTTTATCTTTCTCACCTATTTCCCTAGTGAAACTTTGTACCTCTCTGTCGGGATTTCTCTGTTAGAAACTTTATATCCCTCTGTTGGGACCTTGCCACTAAGAAATTCAGTCTTTAGATTCATGCATAGCAAAGACTGACTTCCCAATGTCAATAATAAACTTTTTTTTAATCTAACTTTTCGGGTTTGTAAATTCCTTTACAAGGGATCTCGGTGCCGCCAGAAGGGGGTTCCCCCAACTCCCTATCCTGTGTCAAATCCTAGGGGGATTTAGGGGAGCCAAACCTCTTCATTTGGTTCCCTGAACCCCGAAACTGCCACTAACCTCTTCATTTAAGTCCCTGACCACCAGGAACCCTAACCTCATCATTTGGTTCCATTGGGAGTGTAAGAGTGAGCTGATTCCTATCAATGTCCTTCCCTGCTTTTCTCAGGGAGTATTACAATCTTATCTGTACTTTAGGCTTTCTCTACCAACCTTACTTAATTACCCAGGACCTCATCAATAATCTCAAATATCATCTAAGGAATAGACCTAGCCTATTTTGATGGAATAACTCTTTGGGATGATGGGTAGAAAGAAGGGTGAAGACTGATTTGATTTTTCCAGAAACAGTTTTTCAATCAAGTCCATCTCTCTGTGACTCCATTTGAGATTTTTTTGGTAAAGATGCCACAGTAGTTTGCTACTTCCTTCTGAGGAAATCAAAGCAATCAGGATTAAGTGACTTGCTCAGGGTCACACAGTTGGTAAGTGTGGGAGTGTAAGAGGCCAGATTTTAACTCAAGATGACAAGTCTTAATGACTGCAGCCCAGCATTCTATCCATTGCTCCACCTAACTGCCCTTCCAGAAATAGATATTACTAATTATAGTTTCTATAAAACTATAGTTTCTAGGACAAGAGGTGGAATGGACAGGGAAGGGTACATAAAG
Organism: Sminthopsis crassicaudata; assembly: GCF_048593235.1. Lineage (NCBI taxonomy): Eukaryota > Metazoa > Chordata > Mammalia > Dasyuromorphia > Dasyuridae > Sminthopsis > Sminthopsis crassicaudata. The sequence continues at coordinate 577,763,783 of NC_133618.1, forward strand.
AAGACACCTGAAGTAAGTAGCTGAATGGGATTTGCAACATAGTTCTGGCTTACATCTGAATCTCACCAGTCACCAATAAGAAAATCATGGCTCCAGGGCAGGAATTTCAAAGGAGTTTAGGGTTGGAGGGTTGAGTTACAAAGGTGAAAAAGTAGATGAGATTGGTTCTCTCTCTCTCTCTCTCTCTCTCTCTCTCTCTCTCTCTCTCTCTCTCTCTCTCTCTCTCTCTCTCTCTCTCTCTCTCTCTCACTTTCATAGAGCCCAACAAAGTGATGTAATAGGATTCTTTGGTCCCCTGATGCTAGGAGGGTCCTGGGTCAGGAAATGTTGAATCTTGTGGCTTGAAGTCTGATTCGGACTACTCCTTAGTTTCCAAACTCAGGGAACTCCTAGCATAATCATCACCCTTAATTCAACTGGCGATTTATTCCTTTTTTTTTTTTTTTCCTTTTTTCTGAGGCTGGGGTTAAGTGACTTGCCCAGGTCGAAGTGTTAAGTGTCTGAGACCAGATTTGAACTCGGGTCCTCCTGAATTCAGGGCTAGTGCTCTATCCACTGCACCACCTAGCTGCCCCCTGGAGATTTATTCCTTAGCCCACCACCCTCCACACTTAATTCATCTGGACCTTGCTCCCTAGCCTTGGGTCATAGAATCAATACATATTCCTTAGCATTCCATTCCCCAATTCCAAAGCTCTAATTAGGGCAATGAGTTCAGCTTTCTGAGGAGAAGTCCCAGGGAACAGTGGTTTAGCTTCCAGCATGCTATTGAGGGTAAGTCTCCCACTAGTAAGTCAGAGATGCCCTTTGGCTTATAAAATGCTCTGGTGTCCTAAGGTAAATTTTGAGGCTTCTTCAATTAAAAGGGCTGTAGTAGCCATTGCTCAAAAGCACTAGAGACATTCTAGGGAAACTGAGTCCAGTTCCTTTGAGAAATAGATAACCTGTCTGGCATCAGGTCCAAGAGCCCCCAGAGCTGGCCCCACCTTTCATCTATATACAGAGTGAAAGGCTTTTCTAAATCAGATGGAGCCTAGGCTGGGGCAGAGTTCAGTTTGGCTTTTAGGGTAAAATGAAGGGTTTTTATGGCTGCATCTAGGAGAGCCTTTGCAGTGGGACTGCAGAGCAAGATAAGACTACAACTAAGTGGCTCCAAAATCGCTTTACTCTTTAGCTAAAAGTTTATGCTTTAGAAACTTCTCAATCTGGGCAAGTAGGTGGCGCAGTGGATAGAGCACCAGCCTTGAATTCAGGAGGACCGGAGTTCAAATTTGGTCTCAGACACTTAATACTTCCTAGCTGTGTGACCCTGGGCAAGTCACTTAACCCCAGCCTCAAAACAAACAAACAAAACAAAAAACAACAAAAAAAACTGCATAGAAACTTCTCAATCCTGACAGAGGAATTTATTTTCTCCCAGATTTTAGAGGGAATATGGGAAGGCTTTGAGAGCAGCATAAAAAGACTGAAGAGGGGAGCTCTCTCCAGAGATTCCCCCAGGGAATCAAGATAAAGTGGTTTCATTCTGTTATCTTGATGGGACTAGTTGAGTCCAGGAACTAGTCCTTACTTGGCTCAAATTTAAGTAATCTAATTTAGCTGGAGATCTAGATTTCTATTAACCCCTATTGAGCTGCAATTGGCTCAAAACCACTTCCAGTAAGTGGTCTCATTTAGGCCTGGGGGCAGTGACAGCATTGAGGGAATCTCATTCCATTGAAACTTCTGTTTCAGATTTCCTTATAAAAACGACAATTTTAAACTCATTTCTTTGCAGAGGGCGTAACATGCAATGCCAAAGAACTTCTCTTTCCCCTTGGCATAAGCTGCAACCCTCTGCAGGTTTGTAACTGAATAATGACACAACTTATTTGGGGAGATATGCTTTCCCAGGAGTGCCTGAGAAACAGTTTCATAGTAATAATTTTAAAGGGAACACCGTTTCACACCCCCTCAGTTGCACTCAGAGGAAGGACTGGGGAGTTTCTGAACACAGTTTTGGCACCATGGCCGTGTCATGACATCTAAAGCATGAACCCTTATGTTTCCTGGAAATATCAGTAGCCAAAATATGGGACTATTCTTCATTTTTTGCTTTAACTCTGTGGTCTTTTTTCTCTGCTGCAGTTGCTCCCTATCATAAAAGACTTTAAAAGTTGTTTCTGAGTGAGAGAAGTTTGAGGGCCCAAAGCTGGCTTCTGCAGCTTCCTCTATATCTGGGGCAGATTGTTTAATATTAACATCTCCCCAAGAAAGATCAAATTGGAGGGCATCTTAGATCCCTCAATAAACTGGGTATTACCACAGTGTAATGGGCAGGCATTTCCTTAATCTGGTAGAGGTTTGACATTGAAAGAGGCACCTCTGGTATGAGTGTCTCTCCCTGAGAGTCTGCTGCTTCTCTCAAGGGGCAGAAGTTGGAATCAGTATCTTGAGGAGAAAAAAAAAAAGGGTCCCACTTCTTGTATCAGAGAGATTGAGGAGTGGGGGGCTTGGAAGTCTCAGAATTTGGAGGTGAGGGGGATAGAGTTAAAGAAACATTGTTGGACATAAAGCTCTGTCTTTGGTAAGGAGGTGGTTTTGAAAGGGATTCAGAGAAATCCTGTGTCCCTAGAGGAGAGAGTTATTTAAAAGGTTCGTATCTAATTTTGATTTCCCTCCAGCAAATTTAAGTAGCATCCTGCAGTGCTGTTTTAATTTAAGCTTTTTAGTTTTGAGATCTTTTAAGCTGAATTTGTCTCTGTTTAAGAAACAGCCTTAAGGAGAATCCTTAGGAATAGATACACAGGCAGATTGTCCCATTTTGCCACAAGTCTTAGATTTTCCCGGATTCTATAGCACCCTGTCCTCCCAGGAAAGGGAGAAAGATGACAAGTTTCCTGATTAAGGGGACTCTTGTCAAATACATAGGAATTCCCAGTCTAGGCATTCCCAAGTCAAAGAATTCTGCTGGATCATGGAGCTCCCAATAGCCCAAACCTTCCCAGGTATTTGGGTGTCCCAGCTATAGAATAGACAATAGCTAGAGAAGACTTACCTTGGTCAGAATTTCGGGGATCCCTGTACCAGGCCACAAAATGTTGGGGTGTGAGAAATGAGGGTTGAGAGATTCCCCTGGCCAGTTGCAGGCATTGCAAACCTGAATGAATAAGGTGAGGTTTGTGACAAAAATGGGTTTATTACGCTGAGAAGAAAATATCTTTACCAGCAGGCAAAATCCTATTAGAATTATTTACAAAGGTTTAGGCACACAGATTTTAATTATATTGGATTTTTTTGGCTCAGAGCTGGGAACCTTTCAATAGAGGGTGATCATTATGCCCCAGACTAAGATCTCCAATTGAATAGGAGAACATTATTATCTGGAAATTTTACCTTTGAATAGGAGGGTTCTATTCAGGATCTTTCCAACCCTTTCTCCCCCAAAAATCAGGGGGACAGTTTATATCACTTTCACGACGTGTTGTACCTCATCAATTATATAGTTAAATTTTTTTTTCAAAGCTGTACATAATAAAGATTTAAAGTTTCATAGACTTTTTGTTGTAGCTGGTTGATAGAAATGTTTATATTTGAATTTGACAAATTTAGATTAACAAATTTTAAATTTTAAAAACTAGAAAATCAAGTCATCCTTTGACAAGTGGTCAAAGTATATTAAATTTAAAAAGTTTTCAAAAGAATTATTAAAAAATTGACTTTTATTTTATTAAAGAATGTTCCAAATTGCTAATGCAAATGAGAAATGTAAATTAACACAACTCTAAGGTTGTTACTAGAATTGACCTCACTAGAATTGACAAATTGACAAAAATAATAAAGGATGGACTTAGTTAATGTTGAATTTGTGGGAAGAAAGTTATACTATTGCATGTTTAGTGGAGTTGTGAATTCATCTAACTACATTAGAAAGCAATTTCCAGTTATGTTAAAAAAAAAAAAAAAACTGACTAAAATGTCCATGTTTTTATGTCCAAAGGGCAACTATAGAGAGCCAGAATTCTGGAGAAGTATACTTGAAACAAATTATTAACTCAGTGGAACTGATAAGATGGTGGTTCTCTAGTTCACATATATAATTAGTACTGACTATGGTGATGTAAAAGTTCTCTAGTTCACACATATTCAGTATGATGTAATGATGTAATTGTACTAAGGTATATAAGGGCTGAGAAGGACTGGAAATGAGAGATTCCATCTTTGACCATCCTGGTGGCTCTCCTGCCTCCTCCACTAAGAACAAGGACTTGGGCTGGTCCTGAGATCCTCCAGAAAGCTAGCCTGGACATTACATTTTGGAGCCTAAACATGGGGCACTGAAAGAAGCACACTACATTTTGAGGTTCTGGATGTGAGGCTCTACATTCAGCAGGTTGACTTTCACCATTGTAAGCTCAGTGGAGAAGTCCCTGTGACCCAGAAATAGGGTGAGTACAAAAATAGACAAGCAGGAAACTTTGGTAAGGGCTAAACTAGTCACTTTCATTTTTTTCAGCAGAAATGGGGCAAATACTAAGAAAAGCCTTCCCCACTCTAAGTGTGTAGAAAGCATAGTTAGGTTAATAAAGTGGCAAGGTTTGATTATAACTTCAGAGCAGATCATTGGACTATTAGATACATTAGAATACACATCTCCTTGGTTCTCTAAAGAAGAAAAATTAGAGCCAGATAAGTGCAAACTAGTGGGAGAGCAACTAATTGAATATTACACTGATAATGATCTTGATTCAATTCCTGAGGAAACATTTTATATACACAACATAATACAATTGCCTATAAGGAATTACATAAGTTCTAAAATAAGGAAAAATGGGAAAAAGAATGAGGGGAATGGTACTGACAAAGCAGCTGAAAAGCATGAAGAATTGGACAAGAATGGAGTTAAATACAGAGCTGATGAAATTAAGAAGTGTGGTGTTTCTCAGTCAGCACCACCCAGGCACAGCTTTGTCCACCCCCTATGACATGATTACAAAAGGCATTAATTAAAGATAAAAATGAAGATAGGATATGTCTGATTTAAAAATAAAAGCATACCCTGTGATTGAAGAGTTTGACTCCTCAGGTGAAGAAAAAAGAAAATACATTCCGTTTAATCTAGAAATTATCAAAGATCTGAAAAGGTTTGCACTCTTTATGGGTCTACATAGTCTTATGTTAAGATATTATTAGAGAATTTGGCTTTTGAAGTTTTAACCCCTAATGATTGGAAATCTATAGCAAAGATATATTTAGAACCTGGATAAAACTTCTTTCTGAGTATAGTGAACTCTGTAGAATACAAGCCCAATGAAATAGGCAACCTGGAGTTAATATACCAGTCACCTTTGATCAACTAGCAGGTATAGGTCCTTATGCAGACACTTTAGAGCAGATTAATTACCCTATAGCAGCATATGAGCAAATTTCTTCTGCTGCTATCAAAGCATGGGGCACCCTCTCAGGAAGACAAAATAGAGGGTAAGCTTTCACGAAAATAGCATAAGGTCCAAATGAACCCTTTGCTGATTTCATGGGACATCTGCAGACAGCTGTCATACAAACTATTAGTGAAAATGCAGCAACAGAAATTATTATAAGACAACTTGCTAGAGAAAATGCTAATGAGGTTTGTAGAAGAATTATATACTAGGACTATACAAGGATGCTCCTTTAGAGGAGATCATAAAATGTTGTGCCACAGTGGGCAAAAATATCTTTTATATCCAGACTATGATGCAGAACGTGGGAAGACAGGATCCCTTGTGGCAAGGGACTTCCAGAGAGACTCCTTAATGCTTTCAGTGTGGTAAAGTAGGGCATCAGAAAGCTCAATGTTGGTATAAAAAACAGGGTGGAAGAACAAGATCCAAAAACCCTATTTCCAAAATGCAACAAAAGCTTTCATTGGGTATCAGAATGTAGATTGACTCAGGGAAATGGGCAGCGGGGCTCTGCTCCAGGAGTCTAGGCAAAAAACACTTGGATCGTGATGGCAGCCGATATTACACCCAGAGAGTCTTTAGAAGTTCAGTACTCCAACATGATCAATCAGCCAAGAATCCAATGGGAGAAAGGATTATAATTAGGGAGAATAAAGTTGTTTGTAGCTGGGACTACTAAGATATCCCCTGGAGAGGCGAAATATGACCCTGTCCAGCCTATGGATCCTTTGCCTCCAGGCACAGTAGGCATGACCATTTCACTCCTGAGTGTACTTACAAAACAGTGTTTATCCAACTGATTTGGGAAATTGGGGAATGTGTAGCTACTATCCCAGTCACTAACATAGATAGACAATGTGTGACTTATCAATTAGGAGAAGTAGTAGCATCTGTTTTACTGACATATACTCCTGATAGGCAATCTGGTGATATTTACCCATATTGTAACTCCCAGCAACAGAATCCAAAAAATATTCTGGACTACAGCTTTTACAGTTAACCATCTGATGCTCACTATCTTTGTAAATGGTATACCATTGAAAGGATTGGTAGACACAGGTACATATCATACAGTCATTAGAGGTGCCACTTGGCCCAGTCATTGGCTAAAGATTAAGGCAGACACCTATTTGTGTAGTGTAGGAGGATCAATAGCAGCTGAAATTTGTGCTATCCCTTTGAAATGGATATTTGAAGATGAAACAGGAGTTTTTAACTCTTTTTGTAGTTGAAAAAATCCCCATTAATCTATAGAGAAGGGACATTTTACAACAGTTAGGATTGCAATTGAGTACTTTGGCTTTTTAAGCAGGGCTGCACTCTCACCTGTTCCCATTCAATGGAAAACTGATACACCAGTGTGGGTGGAACAGTGGCCCTTAGCAAGTGATAAAATTCAGGCCTTTTATATATACATATATATATAATATAAATAAATAAATATATATAAATTTAAAATATATATATATATATATAAATAATATATATAAAATTCAGGCCTTATATAGATATATAATAGGAACAACGTGATCAAGGACACTTACAACCTTCACTAAGTCCTTGGAATTCCCCTGTATTTGTTATAAAAAAGAAATCTGGAAAATGGAGGTTGTTGACTGATTCAAGGTATTCATAGAGAACTTTTAAATTATTTGTATATACTTCTAAACATTTTGCACACTTTTGTGCATAGTATCAAATTTTATACACCTCTGGTATACCTTTTAATTCTCAAGGACAGACAATAGTAGAGAGGGTGAAACAGACATCAAGATGCTCTTCCAAAAACAAAAGAAAGGGGGAGCCACAGGTAATCCTAGAGAACTTTTAAATTTAGCTCTTTACACTATCAATTTTTTGATTTTTGATAAAGATGCACTGGCTCTGGCAGACAGGTTTTATAACCTTCCAGAAGGGCAGTGTACAATGTGAGCAGCTCCACTATCTTTAGATAAACACCAAGTGATGTGGAGAAATCCAGAAAGTGGTGAATGGAAGGGACCAGATAGGTTAATTGGTTGGGGGAGAGGGCTTGCTTGTATCTCTATAGATAGAGAAGGAATCAGATAGGTGTTGATGAGCCATATTCATCTTGTCTATTGAAGAGAAAAAGAGAAGATCATTGAAACAAAGGAACAGACCCAAGAAACACCTGGTGGTTCCATCTCTGGCTACATGTGCCAATCAACAACAAAAGTTGTTGTTGACCAAGGACACTTACAACCTTCTCTAAGTCCTTGGAATTCCTCTGTATTTGTTATAAAAAAGAAATCTGAAAACTGGAGGATGTTGAATGATTTAAGAAAAGTAAATGAATAGATGGAAACTATGGGAACTCTTCAGCCTAGACTTCCATCTCTTACTCAATTGCCTAGAGAATGGCCTCTTTGGGTTATAGACATTAAGGCCTGTTTCTATTCTATCCTTCTAGATAAGGAAGATATGAAAAGATTTGTCTTTTCAGTGCCCAGTGTTAATTTAGTTGAGTCTTATAAAGGATATGAATGGACAGTTTTGCCACACAGAATGAAAAACAGCCCTACTATGTGACAAATGTATGTGGCTGCTGCTCTTACTCCAGTAAGAAAAGCATTTCCAAAAGTTATGTTATTATGTTACATGGATGATATCTTGAGGTGTCTCCCTGAGGAACGAATGTTAGAACCATGTCTACAAAAGACCATAGAAACACTAAGCAATTATAAATTGCATATAACTCCAGAAAAAATTCAAAGGCATGTTCCTTTTCAATATTTAGGATATGAAGTATATCCTAAGGTACTTACATTACAAAAACTTTCTTTAAGAACAGAGAAATTGAACACCTTAAATGACTTTCAGAAATTGGTAGAAGATATTCAATGGATGTGTCCGGTGTTAGGCTTAACTACCTATCAATTACAACCATCATATGACATTTTAAGGGAAGACACTGCTTTAAGCTCACTACTCCAGCTTACAAAAGAAGGCTTACTCAAGAGGCTTTGAGAGAAGTTGAACTGGCTTTATCCAATGTGGTTAAAAGAGTCACTCAAAAACTCTTGGAAATATCAGTTTTTGCTACAAAAGAGACACCCACAGCAGTCCTTTATCAAGGAGACAGTGTGATTGAGTGGGTAAACCTCCCAGCACAACTAGAACAAAGCCTTACTCCTTACCCAGTGCTTGTGGTTAGAATTTTATTAAAGGTTATTAAGAGAGTAGTACAATTATTTGGGATAAGACCTGACAAAATATACACATTCCATACTTTTTTTTTTTTTTTTTTTTTTTACACATTCCATACTAATGCACAAATTAATGTATGCTGCGAGATCATTCCAGAATGGCAAATTTTATTGGCCACAGCTCTGAATTTTACACATAGGTCTCTATTAAAGATAACCCAGCTATTACATAATTGGCAATGGATTTTTGAAGAAAAATTTCTAAGGTTCCTCTTAAAGGACCAACCATCTTTACAGATGCATCCAAACATAACATTTGTGCTATATTCTCTCATGACTTAACTATAGAGAGAGTAGCTAGAACTTCTTTTCAGTCTACTCAGCAGAATGAATTGTATGCAATCATTCTTATTATCCAGGAAATATAAATATACAATCTGATTTGGCCTATTCAGTAGGTGTGGTACAAAGAATTGCCACAGCCCAAATAAAATTTGTAGCTTCTCATATATATATCAGCTCTTTAAAAAATTTCAAGAGCAAGTGAGAAAGCATCCAGGTAAAATTTATATCTTGCATGTTCACTCTCATAGTGGACTTCCAGGTCCTATTTTTTATGGAAATTCAAAGGCAGATAGCCTTCTAACCATGTTAGCCAATATTCCTTTATTTCAGGCAGCCCAAGAATCTTATTCTAAATATCATCCAGCTGTTGGAGCTTTATATTTGCAATTTGCAGTTTGGAATAACAAAAGAAGAAGCTAGGAGCATAGTAAAAGTCTGTGCAGCTTGCCTTCCTTTCTACACTCTTATGTTCCCTCCAGGGAAGAACTCTCATAGTTTGAGACCCATTGAAATTTGGCAAATGGATGTGACCCATTATAAATCTTTTGGTCATCTGTCTTTTTTGCATGTTGTGGTAGACACCTTTTCAGGATTTACTTTTGCGATACCAGCAGTAAAAGAGACAGCCCGGGTAGTCACTGAATTCCTTATACAAAGTTTTGCAATTATGGGTGTGCCATAAGCAATAAAAACAGATGATGGATCTGCATATACTTCTAAACATTTTGCACACTTTTGTGCGCAGTATCATATTTTACACACCATCGGCATACGTTTTAATCCTCAAGGACAAGCAATAGTAGAGAAGAGAAACATAGACATAAAGATGCTCCTCCAAAAACAAAAGAAAGGGGGAACTACAGGTTACTCTAGAGAACTTTTAAATTTAGCTCTTTCCACTATTAATTTTTTGATTTTTGATAAAGATGCACTAGCTCTAGTAGACAAGTTTTATAACTGGCCAGAAGGGCAGTGTCCAGTGTGAGCAGCCGCACTATCTTTAGATAATTGCCAGATGATGTGAAGAGATACAGAAAGTGGTGAATGGAAGGGACCAGATAAGTTAACTGCTTGGGGGAGAGGGTTTGCTTGTATCTCTACAGATGAAGAAGGAATCAGATGGTTGCCAATGATTTATATTCACCTTGTCCACTGGAGAGAGATGGAGAAGACCCTTGAAACAAAGGAACAGACCCAAGAAACATCTGGTGGTTCCATCTCTGACTACAAGTGCCACTGAAAAAGCCTGGCTGTTAACCCTATGAATATGACAATTGACTCATGAACATCAAAAATTGTTAATGAGACTGCTGCAGAACTTAAAAACCTGCAGGAATCATTGGATTTCCTGACACATGTTGAGACTGATGCAGAACTTCAAAACTTGCAGGAATCATTGGATTCCCTGACACGTCAATAGATTTGGTTTGGGACTATCTCTTGGCTGCTGAAGGAGGTATATGTGTGATTATTTATATATATCCTCCTTCTAGGATTTATGGACATGTATAATTCCTCATGTTAATTCATATTGTTTGTTACATCACTACTAGCCTGTGTTATATTATTATGTACTTGTGTATTACCTCCCATGCTGATGGATTTATTTATACCTGTTTCAAGTAAGACTCTTCATCCCAGAGGAAACCTACTAACAATATCTGGTTTGGCTCCCCATTTCCCTTTGGTGTTCTCACCTCCCTTCCTGAGAAGTCAGGGAGGGTGTGATCACCTCCCTTTGGTATTCTCACCTCCCTTCCTGAGAAGTCAGGGATTGTAAAGGGCTAGAACTGAGCAATGCACTTAGATAATAAAGCACATGAGACTAATTGCCAATTGGACAGCTCCTTATTAACTTGTTTGAAGGTTGACCCTCCCCAGCTCTTTCTGTGCTGACTTGATTGGTGGGACAAAGAGGGGGAAGTGATGTGTGTTGTAATGGACCTGGAACTGAGCCCCCTGTGCCAAAGGGAGCCGCCCTAATGTCAGTCATCTCCAGGATGTGGTTCTGGGTTGACTAACAGAGCTACGTGTCACTAGACAAATAGGGCTGTGAGCCACCTGGCCATATAAGGAGAAAAACGGCTAGGCATTGCTAAAGGAGCTGGCCCCGCCCACGAAGGGAGGAATCGGAGAGGGTCCAAGAAGATTCTGTATAAAAGTAGGGAATAGCAACCGCTCGGGGAGACATTTTGGGGAGCAGACAATAAAGAACAGCTCTGCTACATGTTGGCTCTCTGTTTGCTTATTCCCCGCTCCTGTCTCCAGAGCGGGGCTGGAGACGTCCAAAGGCTGGTGGAAGCTAGAAGCGCGCGGTAAGAAACTTTCGGTTTCCAGTGAGACTGCAACAAGTGGTGTGGAAGAACCCCAACAGTGTGTGGGAGGAGTTGGAGGAGGAAGAGGAATTGAGACACAGAAGCTGACTCAGTCTCTCCAGGAGTTTGAGGGAGGAAAGTGTGTGTGAGGTTGCTTGGCCTAACCCCCTGACCTTGAGTGTAAAAGATCAAGAATAAAGACGTTTAGTGATCCTGACTCCAGCTGATTTCTGGGAAGACAGAGTTCCAGCAAGGGAGGGCATGATTACCTGTGTTCTAAAACAAAAGAAAGTGGAAGATTTAGAGGACTGCAGATATTGGTGAACTCTGAGAAAAGTATATCTTGAACACAGCTACTTACAGCAGGGTGTTTATTCAGTGAGACTGATGAGATAATGGTTCTCTAGTTCACATATACTTAGTACTTAGTGTGATGAGTTGATGTAATAGTTCTATAGTTGATACATGCTCAGTGTGCTGTAGTGATGTAATTGTACTAAGGTATTTAAGGGCTGAGAGGACTGGAGTGAGTGAGTGTGTGCTCGAGCTAGATCTCAGACTCACGGACTTCAGACTCTATGTAGTGGTGACTCTCCTGCTAAGACTCTGCCCATCCAGAGATCCTCCAGAAAGCTAGCCAGACATTACAGATTTTCATTTTCAAAATATATACAAAGATAGTTTTCAACAATCTCACAATAACTTTTTGAAGTAAGTGCTATTATCCTCATTTTTCTAAATGAGAAAAACAGGGTTAAGGGAGATGAAGAGATTAGCTAAAGTCTGTTTTTTCCATCAATGGCCAAGCTGAGACTTGGGCAGGGGATTTATTAAATGATTAACAAAACTTACACTTTTAGTAAAGCCATAAGAATTGTTTTCCCTTCCTCCTCTTCCAGGGAAAATGCTGATAGAAAGAAGTACTAGGGTGGAGTGTTTGAGGCAGGCAGACAAAAAGATAAACTTCTCACACTCTACACTGTTGTCATAATAAAAGCCAGGAAAGGAACAAACTTTCATCTTCATTTTCCTCTGCTCTGAGCTTCTTTCTTCTGTTTCTTTCTTTACTTTCCTCTGTCCCTCAATAGTGTAATGAGCCAGAACTCTGTACTTGAAACAAGGATTCTTACAAGGTATTAATTGATAAGACAATGGTTATCTAGTTTAGCATGGTGATTAATAGTTCTCTAATTCAGTATCCTTACAACAAATAATGGTTTCCTAGTGATATAATGAATGGCTTATACTCAGTGTGATGAATGGATTTAATTGTAATAGAGTATTTAAGAGGTCAGAATCAGACCTAGAGGGGACCTGAACAGACTTGGAGAAGACAGAGGACTGGAGGCTGTTCTCGTGCTTCCCCCACTGAGATCAAGGCCTGTCTGAAGGGCCTCCAGAAAGCTAGCTGAGTCTTAGCGAAGGAGACAAGACTGTGAAGGAGATAATAAAGAATTTGGACTTTATCTCTGGCTATTCTCTGGTGATTACTTTGCTGAAACCAGAACATTACACAATAGATTCCATCTTTCCCTTTCTTTCAACTTCCACCTTAGTCTCCAAAACAGGTCAGCCAAGTATGTTTCTGGCTGAGCCCACATCACCCACCCACACCAGAAACTAGGCCTCAGTGAAATTCATAGAGGAGAGGAAGCCAAATACTAGCCTGACTAAGGAGATATTTGATGAGCTTGGCACTGGAACTAGCTAGGGCAGATAAAGAATGATCCACCATCATCAGAGAGAAAAAGATACCACTTTGTAGAACTCATGCAAAGACTTCACATTCCAGGGTTTCATTATCATTTCCTCCAAAAATATTTCTTTTCCTAACTTGTCTGTGTCTATTTTTCATTTCATTTTGTTTCTAGGTTTCTATAATTTTTTTAATTTTAATTTTTTCAATCAACCAAAAAACTGCTTCCTCTCCTGTCTACTTGTTATTTTCCCCTATTGAGAAAGAAAGAAAACAAAAAGAAAAAAAAAAATGTAGCCAAGTAAAATAAATTCCTTCACTGGCCAGGACCAAAAAAAGTATGTCTCAATCTATATTCTGAGTTCATCAGCTTTCTACAAGAACTGGATAGCATGTTTCATCATGAGTCCTTTTCAAGTGTGGTGAGTCAATGAATTTTTCAGAGTTACTAAAACTTTCAAAGTACTTTGTCTTTACTAAGATTTTTCAAAGTACTTTGTGTTATAAATCATTGTCCTGGTTCTTCTAGTTGTGCTTGGTAAAGGCATTTTAACTTCTGTCTGCTTTAATTTTCTCAACTGTAAAATAGGGATAATAATAGCACATATCTTCTAGAATTGTTGGAGGATAAGAATAATAAAATATTATTATTATATATTATACAAGTGCTTAGTATAGTGGCTGACATATAGTAGGCATTAAATAAGTGCTTGTTCCTTTCCCTTCCCATGATTCTTTGAAACTATTCTCTTCAAGATTTCTTTTTTCTTTTTTTTCTTTTTTTTTTGCTGAGGCAAATGTAATTAAGTGACTTGCTCAGAGTCACACAGCTACGAAGTATTAAGTGTCTAAGGTTGGATTTGAACTCAGGTCCTCCTAACATCAGGACCAATGCTTCCTTCATCATTTCTTATAGCAAAATAGTTATTCCAAAACATTCATATGGCAGTACTTGATCAACCATTCCCCAATTGACGGGCAACCTCTCAACTACCAATTCTTTGACACCACAAAAAGAGATGTATAAATATTTTTGAGTTCTTTTTGTCTTTCTTTGATCTTTTGGAGTACAGACCTAATAATTATTGGGTCAAAGAGTATGCATGATTTCATTTCAAATTGCAACCAGTTCACAACTCCACCAATACAGTGTTAATTCCCCCATTTTCCAATACTCCCTGTGGCATTTCTAATTTTCTTTTTTTATTTTCTTTACCAATCTAATGAGTATGAATCAATCAAAGGTGAAATACCAGAGGTAAAACATCAGAGTTATTTTAATTTGAATTTCTCTAATTATGAATTGTTTGCTTTTTATATGGCTATAGAGAGCTTGGATTTTTTTTCTTTGAAAACTACTTGTTCATATTCTTTGACCTTTTATCATTCAGAGAATGACTCTTATTTTTATTCTCTATGTGTCTTAGAACTGAGTTCCTTGTCAGAGAAACTTGTTGCAAAGGTTGTTTTCACATTTGATTGCTTTTCTCCTAATTTTAGCTATATTGGTTTGGGCAAAACCTTTTTAATTTTCTGTAATCAAAATTGTCTTCTGTGATTCTCCCTAACCTTTTTTTGATCTTGAACTCTTTCTCAATTCATATATCTTACAGGTAATTTTTCCTTTTCTAATGTGTTTGTGATGTTATCTTTAGGTTGAGTTACATACTCATTTGGATTTTATCTTGGTATACTGTGTAAGATGACACTAGATATTTAGTTTCTGTCAGAAAGATTTTCACTTTTCCTAACCATTTTTGTCAAATTTTGAGTTCTTATCCTAATAGCTAGGATCTTTGGGTTTATAGAACACTTAATTATTCTATTTTTTTTTATTATACTATATATCCAATATATTTATTGCTGCAACACACAATACACACACACATACACACACACACACATATACCACACACACACACATATACACACACACACACTATACAATCTATTAGTCCCTTATGATTGCTTGTTCACATTTATTTTTGTGTGTTTCTCTTGACTACTGTATTTGTATTTCAAAGTTTCTACTCAGATCTAGCCTTTTTTTTAATTAGGTATTCTTGAAAATTTTTGTGAAAATTATTGAAAATTATTTTATGAAATTTTTATTGAATAAATTATTCTTTGTTGTAAGTCTATATCCTATTTCAAGCTCTCTGTTTCTTTTAAATCGTATAATTGTATAATTGTATAATTCTGGCTATAGATTCTTGGAATTTGTATTCTTTCTTCTCTGGCTGCTTGCATTATTTTTTTCTTTGACCTGGAATCTCTGGATTTTTTCTATAACATTCCTAGGAGTTTTCATTTTGAGGTTTCTTTAAGTAAGTGACATTGATCTTTCTATTTCCATTTTATCATTTGTTTCTAAGAAATCTGGGAAGTTTTCTTTTATGATTTCTTGAAATATGATGCCTAGGCTCCTTTTTTTAGGGGGGGTCATGGCTTTCAGAAAGTATATTAATATTTAAATTTGCTCTCTTTGATCTGCTTTCCAAGTCAATTATATTTTCTATGAGATACCTTTATTTTTTTTCTATTTTTTTTTATTCTCTTAACTTTGTTTTAGCATTTCTTGTTGTCATAAAATCATTAACTTCTATTTAGTCCATTCCAATTTTCAAGGAGTTTATTGCACACAATCAAAGTTTTGTCCTTTTTTTAGCTGAAAAAAAGATTTATTATCAAATATTTTAACAGAAAGGAGGGATGTTAATATAGTACTAACAATGTTAATTTATTTTGCCCAGAATTTTGTTACTTTACCATATTAACTTTGTTTACATTTTTGCCATCGTGGTGTACATCATTGCTTTTTGTTTCTCTTTTTCTTGCTCTATATTACTCTATGCAATTCTTATCTGTCTCTGGCATCTTTGGGATTAGGATTCTTCAAAGATCTGGAGTTGAAAGTCAACTTGGAGGTTATTACATTCACTTTACAGTTGGGGAAACTGAGGCCCAGAAAAATTTGCCCAGGGTTGCAAAGCAAAATCAGGATCCAAATCTTAATTCCTGTAACTCTCAATATTATTGCTAAACACTGACATTCTTATGTAGCATTTCATTCCATTTACATACCATGTTCATATGGCCATTTCTAAATTGTTGAGTATATATTTTTTGTACATAGAAATCTTTTCTTTATGTTAGCCTCCTTGGGTTTGGTTCTAGTAGCCTAGAAGCTCTAGCTTCAAAGGGCATTTTAAGTTTAAGAAGTTTAGCATCTTTTCACATAATTCTTATTTTTCACAATGTTTGAATCCATTTACTCTACCACTGTTGAATTAGCATGCCTATTTTCTTATAGGCTTTCTGATAGTGAGATTTTTGTTGCTAATTTACAGTCTACATGGTGGTACCTTAGTTTGCCCTTTTCTGATTACTAGAGACTTCATTCATTTGAAGATGGGTATTAATGATTTTTATTTCCTCTTTTACAAATTGTTTGTGTCTTGTGCCTATTTTTTTTCACAAACAGTGAGTGGGTTCATAAAAATATATTTATCTTAATTCCTTATAGATTTTGAATTTCATACTTTTGTCAGAAATTTTCAATGAAAATATTTTCTTTATACTTTTCTCTGGGTTCTTATTTTGTTGTTGTTGTTGTAATCTTATATTCATGCTCTTGGTGTTGTATTTTTTTTGGGGGGGAATGTTGTCCTCTTTTGCTAAGCTATTCCAAAATTACTATATCATATCTCTCATTTCTTTTCCTATTTTTCCCTGTGAAAGTTTCATTTTACTTATAAAAATATTTTCAACTCTTTTTAAAAAAGCAAATAACTAAAAAACAAAACAAATAACTCTTTTCTTCTCTTTCACGAATTCTAGTTGAATTTGTACTTTATGTTTTTCTTTGAGGATTTATTTCTAGATGTCTTGGAGCCATTCTTCTGGGTTTATTTATTTATTTTTTTCACTGTTCTTGTCACCACAATAGCTTTTTATGATGGGATTCTTTTTGTTTCACTTATTTGCTCATGTTTTCAGTGCACTTCTTGATTTCAGACTTTGCTTTGGGATTAAGATCTATGTACTTTGAGAAGGAATGCCTGACTTGGCCCTACTGTTGCTCTCTAGGGGAATTGAATGCTAAACGCTATTCCACATTCTCAGGTACAGGGCAAAGTCTGATCACTGCTCTATGGTCTGAGCTCTATAAGCTCCTGACCTGGGTTTGTGTTTGAGCAACAGTCCTATGGGCCTCTTCTTGGTTCCAGTAAATTACTTCTGGGTTATATGAGGTGTTCAGTGGGGATTAGCACCTCTAGTGAGAGGATTTACTGAGCCTTTTTCAGACTCCTCCACCTTTGGTGTCCACCATCACCCAATTCTTTCCTGTGACTCCAAAAAGCTGGAGATGAGCAATGAGTGCACTTAAGTAAAACCAGTTTAGCCAATGGGTTAAACCAGGTTGAAGGTAACCAATAGGCCTCAAACCATAAGTGAGGTGGGAGGATGTCTACCCCAAGTACATGAAGACTTTCTCCAAAAGAGTGGGCAGATGGAAATATTTTGTTCCAATAGCCATGACAGTCGTTGAAGCAAGTGCTGTGGAGTTCTTAGATCTTGGTCAGACATCCAAGACACCAATGATATTCACTATATTCTGGGTCATTGCCAGTAATCTTGACTTTTGTCATTGGGCTTACATTACTATAGAAGAGAGAATGAGGCTGATAACTTTTGGGACTCTGGCTTACTTAAATTCAATTCCTAGGTAAGTCAAAAAAACACCCATGATGTCATTGCTTCTCTTTGAAAATGAAGGATACACAACATCAACAATAATTGGGCTTAGTTGTAATCAGCAATCTGGAAAATTCTGCTGGCCCAGAGTGACAGGATTATAGACTCCCCATCAATTTGGGATTCCTGTCATATTTATTTCTCTGTAGGCTTCAGATTGTGCTGGGGTTAAATACTGCTATTCTCTTTCATTCCTGGAGTCAGAGTCAAATAGCTGCTACATGCTTCTGAATTTTCTCCTTGTTCAGTACACAGCCTAGGTCATCTGACTTTTTCTCCCTCTGAAACATCACTTCTAGCTGAGGATCTCCTCAGTCCACCCTGTATCTACCATAAGGTAAAGCTTCTCTTGTACCAAATTTGGGATCTCTTCTTGGCACGTTGTACTATGTAGATATATGCACATGAAGAGAGCATGGCATGCTGGGCAGTCCTGTGCCAATTCTCCCATGTTGCACAATCAAGTTCTTAGGCACTTAGTTAAATGCTTGTTTCTTTCTCTTCTCTTTCCCTCAAATTACCTTGTATGCACTTTTTATATATTTTATATACATATTGTCTCTCCTGAAAGGATATAAACTTTCATTTTTGTCTTTGTATCACCTAGGGCTTGATACATGATAGATACTTAATCATAATAACAGCTAATAGCTAGCAGTTAAATAGTGCCTACTATAGAATCAGATACATCTGAACAAGAATAAAATGTATCAGGCACTATGTACTAAGTATCTGCATCGGGTTTTCTTGGTTAGGTTTCTATCCCTTATACTACTTAGCTGCCTCAACCACTATACCTCTAGATGGGGAATCCATGAACCAATCTCTTCCCCTTCCCAAGAGTGCAAAAAACAGACTAATAATTGGACATCCATCAGCTGTTCTCTGATGAAGTTACTTTTAGATGCACTTCCTCTCTCTGGGTTACATTACCATCTGAAAATTAGCCATAACATTTTCAATCTCTTGGGAGAAGGGGTCATTGTCTCAGGATAAACAGAATGGCTGCTTAAATCCAAACAGGATTGGGATTCATTCGAGGGGTATTAGTGGACATAGGTCATCCCTATGGAAGAAAGATTAAGAGGCCCCAATAGGCTAATAGGAGGTGATGCTTAGAGGATAGGTTTGATCAGTTGAAAGAAAATGCCAGAGACCTGTGTCTAAAATATCTCAATTGTCCTAAACTAGATCAAGATCCTGGAATCATAAATGACTGGTATAGGAACTTGAGCCACTAGGGCCCTGTAAGAAAAAGGGGGGGAAACTATCAGTTTGTCAGAACCACCTTATCTTCTTCCTAAGCATATCTGGATTCTTGACTGCTGTGGAATTTAAAGGGGTATGCCTTAACTTCCACTTGCCCTCCTCTACTTTTTTAGGAGTTATTTTCTTAAATGAATTTTTGTATCTCTTTTTCCATTTAACCAATTCTACTTTTTAAGGATTTCTCTCTCGCAGATTTTTATGCCTCTTTTATAATTTGGCCTACACTGTTTTTTAAAGTATTCTTTTCTTTTCTTTTCTTTTCTTCCTTCCTTCCTTCCTTCCTTCCTTCCTTCCTTCCTTCCTTCCTTCCTTCCTTCCTTCCTTCCTTCCTTCCTTCCTTCCTTCCTTCCTTCCTTCCTTCCTTCCTTCCTTCCTTCCTTCCTTCCTTCCTTCCTTCCTTCTTTCTTTCTTTCTTTCTTTCTTTCTTTCTTTCTTTCTTTCTTTCTTTCTTTCTTTCTTTCTTTCTTTCTTTCTTTCTTTCTTTCTTTCTTTCTTTTTTAATAGTTTTTATATATGCATGGGTAATTTTACAACATTGACAATTGCCAAACCTTTTGTTTTAATTTTTTCCCCTCCTTCCCTCCCGCCCCCCCCCCCCCCCAATGGCAGGTTGACCAATACATGTTAAATATGTTAAAGTATAAATTAAATACAATATATGTATACATGTCCAAACAGTTGTTTTGCTGTACAAGAAGAATCAGACTTTGAAATAGTGTACAATTAGCCTGTGAAGGAAATCCAAAATGCAGGCAGACAAAAATAGAGGGATTGGGAATTCTGTGTAGTGGTTTATCATCATCATCATCTCCCAGGGTTCTTTCCCTGGGTGTAGCTGGTTCAGTTCATTACTGCTCTATTGGAACTGATTTGGTTCATCTCATTGTTGAAAATGGCCACATCCATCAGAATTGATCATCATATAGTATTGTTGTTGAAGCATATAATGATCTCTTGGTCTTGCTCATTTCACTCAGCACCACTTCATGTAAGTCTCTCCAGGCCTTTCTGAAATCATCCTGTTGGTCATTTCTTACAGAACAATAATATTCTATAATATTCATATACCACAATTTATTCAGCCAATCTCCAATTGATGGGTATCCATGTAGTTTCCAGTTTCTGGCCACCACAAAAAGGGCTGCCACAAACATTTTGGCACATACAGGTCCCTTTCCCTTTAAAGTATTATTTTCTTCAGTATTTTGTGTGTGTGTGTGTGTGTGTGTGTGTGTGTGTGTGTGTCTTCTTTATCAAATTGTTGACCCTCTTTTTCATGATTTTCTTGTATCACTCTCATTTCTTTCCCCAATTATTTCCCCAAAAATCTTATTTGATTTTTAAAATCTTTGGGGCTCTTTCAAGAAGTCTTTTGGGGGGAGGAGCTAAGACCAAGTCATATTTTTCTTTGAGGCTTTGTATGTAGCTGTTTTGATTATGTTGTCTTCTGAGTTTGTGTTTTGATCTTTCTTGTCACCAACTTTCTATAGTTGATTATTTGCTTTTTAATTATTTTTTTTCTAGCTTATTTCTTGACTATGTTTAAATTGCATTATGTTCCTAGTATGGAGAGGACACTGTTTTACTGAGATAATGAATTGTCTATAACTAAGTACTAAGTCATTTCTTCTTAGGGATGGTGAAAAATAGATAACAGAGTTAATAATGACTACTCTGGCCTTTACCACATGAAAGCCAGCTTTCTTATATTTCCACCTACTCCTCCTGGGCTCTCTGTAATTGTGAAAGTTCATAACTCTATGCAACATTAAGAAACAATAAAACAAAGTTAAAAGACAAAAAAAATGTAGGAGAAAATATGACATATTACATTGAAAAAAACCAGTGACCTAGAAAATAGATTGAGGAGAGATAATTTAAGAATTGCTGGACTATCTGAAGACCATGATTAAAAAACAAAACAAAACAAAACAAATCTAGACATCATATTTCTTTCTTTCTTTTCTTTTCTTTTTTTCTTTTCTTTTTTTTGAAGCTGGGGTTAAGTGACTTGCCCAGGGTCACACAGCTAGGAAGTGTTACATGTCTTGAACTCGGGTCCTCCTGAATTCAAGGGTGGTGCTCTATTAGACATCATATTTCAAAAAATTATCAAGAAAAACTGCTCTGATATCCTAGAACCAGAGGGTAAAGTAGAAATTTTTAATAAAAAAGTTTTCATCTTGAAAGAAATCCCAAAATGAAATCTCAAGGATGAAGAAAATATTCCAGGGATGAAGGTCTAGTTCACACAGAGCAGGATATCATGCAGTAAATTGGATGGGGAAGAGTCATTTTCCCCTGGCATTTAGTCTTTGTAGTCCTAAGAAACAGGCTTGGGTTTTTGTTCTTGTTTTATTTGTTTTTTTTAAATTTTAATTCAAGGAGCTCATTCCATGGGGACCTTGATACCCAGGATTCCAGCCCAGCAGGAAAGCCCTGAGAAGGCAGGGTGCTGGAAGGTAAAATGGTGGGAGGAGAGGGGAAAGGTCTTTATATTGGGAACTTTGATGAGACTAACATTATGAAATAACTGAGCTAATCCTCTTATTTTCCCTAGGGATTGAGGTAATATGAGAGGATTATGACTTCAGAATATTTGTGCATTTGTTCTTAGTTATGTCTTGAAAATAAATATTTTTTTCTAAAAACTAATCTGACTGTAAAGTGGTTAAATGAAACTAAAAAAAGTTGGGGAACAAAATAGGTGAACCAATGATAGAGAGATCCAAAAATTTTGTATAATGTAAGTTTACCTACCTTGGGAGTATACTTTCCAGTACACATAGATGATGAGGTTGCTACAGGCATTGCCCAGATCTAGCTAAGCATTTAGAAGGTTCTGAAAAGAGATTACCAAATTTGGTTGCTTACCAAAATGAAGTTTAAATGAAATGCTACTTATTAGGACTGATTTAAAGACTCCAGTATCTAGAAAATAATCACAGAATGTGTCTTCAACCTTAAGGGTGAAATGAAATTCACTTTGGGAGAGAAAAATGGTCTAGGATAACAGGAGCCAGCACATCAAGTTCTGAAAGTTTCCCTGGGAAACTCCATGGCTATTTCTCTTTTTTACTTCTAGGGTCTTGGTTTCCCTCCCTCTCATCCCACTCTACTCCTTCCCAGTCTTTGGCAATATAAACCCTTTTGTTACAGTAGAATACACATGAACTCTGAGGCTTTTATGATTACCCCTGACATTGACTGTATAAGGGCCTCAGAAACCATTTATAGGGTAGCAATTAAGGAATGATAATTATTTTATGGGGTTCATCTGGCTCTTAAAATTTTGGTTAGGAAACTGGAAACCAACTATATCAGGATTACACAGTTAGTTGTTTGCTTATTGGAAAATCAAACTACCCCTAATTAGACAAGAACAGGGAAGGACTGAAGAATCATGGGGAATGCGGTGGGGAGGGGTTCCAACTTAAGCTTTTTTTTTTTTTGTTTTACAAGAAATAAACAGAGGTCCCAGATGAAACTGATTAGCAAAAACACAAAGACTACAACTTCTAGAATGAGAACTCACTATTTGACAAAAATTTCTGGCAACAATGGAAAATAATGTCAGAAACTCAGCATAGACTTCCATCTCACACCCTATACCAAATTGGGTACATAATTTAGGCATAAAGGGTGATACTGTAAACAAATTAGAAGAACATGGAATAGTTTACCCATCAGATCTTTGGAGATAGAAGGAATGTATGGCCAAAAAAAAGAACTAGAGAATATTATGAAATACAAAATGGATAATTGTGATTATATTAAATCAAAAAGGGTTTGCAGAAACAAAACCAATGCAGCCAAGATTAGAAAGCAGAAAGTTGGGGAAAAAATTTTACAGCCAGTATTTCTGATAAAGACCTCATTTCTAAAATATAAAATTTATAAAAATACAAGTCGTTTCCCAAATGATAAAAAAATCAAAGCTACTGATTAGAGAAATGCAAATTAAAACAACTTTGAGTTACCATCTCACATCTCTCAGATAGGCTAAGGTGACAGGAAAAGATAATGATAAATGTTGGAGGGGATGTGGGAAAACTGGAACACTATTATATTGTTGGTGGAATTGTCAAATGATCCAACTATTCTGGAGAGCAATTTGAAACTATATCCAAAGGGCTATAAAACTGTGTATACTTTTGGTCCAGCAGTGTCTCTATTGGATCTATATCCCAAAGAGATCATAAAAAAGGAAAAAGGACCCATAGCATCTCTTTTTTTGTAGTGGTAAGGAACTGCAAATTGAGGGGGATGCCTATCATTTAGGGAATGGCTAAATAAATTATTATATATGAAGGTAATGGATTATTATTGTTTTATAAAAAATGGCTGATTTCAGAAAAGCCTGCAAAGACTTGCATGAACTGATGCTAAGTGAAGTGGGCAGAATCAGGACAGTACTATACATAGTAATAATAAGATTATATGATGATCAACTGTGATTGACGTGGTTCTTTTCAACAATGAGGTAATGCAAGGCAATTGCAACAGATTTGGGATGGGAATACACCATCTGCATCCAGAGAGAGAACTATAGAGATTGAATATAGATGAACATATCCTATTTTCATCTTTTTTCTTTTCTTCTGTTTTTTTTTTCTTGTGGTTTTTCCTTTTGCTCTGATTTTTTTTTATCCCAACATGATTAATATGAACACATGTAAAAAAAATGAATGCACATGTATAATCAAAATTTTTTGTTTTATATGTAAATTTTATATTTTATATTTATATTTTACATATTACTGGAGGAAATAAAAATAATTTTAAATTAAAAAAATAAAAAAAATAAACTGATTAGCAAGCAGATTCCTCACAGGCTAGTTGTATGTGTAATATTATTCTTTTTCAACCACTCCTTTAAACTCATTCAGTCCTTGGAAAGACCATGTTCTTGAGCTTAACTGAGAAATGGCCCTTGACAAAATGGGGAATATGATCAATTATATACCAGAATCAATTATTAAACGATGTAGCATAATTTTGATTTCTTCAGGACAAACTAAGATAATATTTGTAGTGTTTAGCGTAGTGCCCACTATATAGTAGTACAATATTAATATTAGCTATTATTATTCATTTCCCTTGTTTATGTCTAGATTTCTCTAAATGTGGGTAACAAAATCTCTAATCCCACACAGGAACACATAGAATATGGGACAGACTTTAACTTCCATGAAAGAGCATAAAATAAGAAATAAAAGAGAAAAGCATAGCCCATGAAAAGATATCCTATTAACCTTTCTCCCTTGTCCTCCCCTCCCTTCCCTTCCCCCCCCACCCCCCCCAGTAAACAGATATCTAGAGAACTTCCTTATCTGGCAAATTAAGTAAACACCTGTAACAAAAAGCTACTGATGGTTCCTGAGGGAGAGAGAGAGGGAGATGGAGTGTGGACTGGGAGATAAGGAGAAAGTCTTCCCTTTCCTTCCCTTCTCCCCCCAACTCTCCACCCTCTATGGAATTTTGGGAAAAGGTACCAGGGAAATGTCAGAGAAGTTCCTGGAGAGAGGAAAGGAGAAAAAAAGGTTTGGAGGGAGAGAGAGAGAGAGAGAGAGAGAGAGAGAGAGAGAGAGAGAGAGAGAGAGAGAGAGAGAGAGAGAGAGAGAGAGAGAGAGAGAGAGAGAGAAGGAGGGATTCTCTGCAAGAATAAAATTGAGAGTGAAACCATCCCTTTCCTTTATTATGACTGTAATACTGAAGGGAAAAGTGTGATGACTCTAAGCTACAAATAGCCTCTGGATATGCCAATTGTTTGTTGGAAAATAGAGTTGTAAACTCTGATCTTAATCTATTACTGTTGAGGATTTAGGAGTATTGGTTTCCCCAGGAATGGTGGATCACCAAAGTTTTAATATTCTTTTAAGTTCTGATTTGAATACTTATGCTGACTTAATGAATTATTTGTATGTTAATTATTGTCAGTTTGGTTTGAATTCTCTTATCATGGTGTATATTTGCATGCTCAGTTCCTTGTGGTACTGACTAGATAGTATTTGCCTTTTCATTTGTTAATTGATAGGGATAGGTTGTGAAATTTTTGCTATTTGCAATTGTTTGGTTATAACTTGTTGCTTGTAATAACACTAATCTCATACACCACCTACATGTGTCCATTACTTTGTTATTATTGTCTTGTTACTGTTTGGGACCATATGTGACTTTTGATTTAGCATTATTAGTTTGCTGAATACAATTTTCAATCATATTTGAACAAAGCATAAGTTATAATTTTGGGAAAGCTTTATAATGCATTGGGTTTAGAAACACAAAGAAGTCTTCCAATTCTAGGAATAGATTCCAAATGTTTACAAATAATGGCATTATATGCAAGGCTATGGGATTCTACCAAAAGGGAGTACCAAGGCCATCTCCACCTTTGGTGCACAATTCTGCCATGCTACAGCAATGTCCTTGTTGAGCAAGGAGCAATGATTTGTGATCATGGGAATGGTAAGCTGGAGGGTCACAGCCAGTGGCTACATAAGTGGGGATGCCTGAACAGAACCTCTCACCTGTGAGCAGGTTGCTGAATTGCTGGATTGGCTCTCCTCCCATTGGCAGATACCATGCATATGTAATGCCTACGAGCTGCTACTCTGAATGGTGGTTGGGGATTGCCTACTGTTCACGTGCTGATCACACTTGCAAAAATGTATATCAACAAGGCTGTACAGCGTAATAAAGTGGAGCTCTTTTCACACTCCATGAGTCTCCCACCTCATTCATCTCATCTCTGAGATCAAAGGGCTTTGAGCTCTTAAAAGACAACCACAACAACTGGTGAAAGGAACCTAAAATGGTGCCAGAGAGAACACTTCATGGTCAAGCACTGCTACGTTGTCAAAACAACCTCTATGAGAACTCCAGAGGGAGAGCCTGCAGAACTGTGCTGTTTCTGGACCAGTCAGAGTATAGTAGAGACGGTTAGTAACCTAATGGGGCAGAAAGTAGGCACCCTACTCCCTTCAGACAGAGAAGCATATGCCAGGACTATATATAAATGATTAAAAGAGCAGGGATGTACAGTTCAATTAGGAGACATTAAAAAATTCCTTGACATTGCTTATAAAGTTTCTCCATGGTTACCTGAGGAGGGCTGTTATAATTGTGGTAGATGGGTTGTTTTTGATGAACAGCTCCGTTTATGATAAGCAATGCCCAGGAGAAATACAAAAAAAAAAAAAATTTTTTTTTTACTATATATAATCTCATTAAACAAAGCCTGAAATCAGAAGCAGAGAAGGAGGTCAGGAGCACAGACAAGCCCATCTCTTAGATGTCCTTCTCCTGAGCCTGAGCAAGATAATAATGAATGGCCTTCCCCACCTCCACCACCTTTGGCCCTGGACCTACTTTTGGGTCTATCTGGAGCTACAGTCTTCCAAAGGCTCTTCTGTAATGCCGGAGAAACTGAGCAAGACAGAGATTCGAGAGTATTTATTAATTTATTAAATGGAGAGATTTACTGGGACCAGATGGATCCATGGTTTGGTCCCAGGGTTGAATGAAACTATCATCTTCAAGAATCCAGCAAACAATGAGAGTTCTCAATGACATATATACACATTGTTTAGACTCAGGGAGTAGACTGAAATGGGGGCAGAGTCAGGGTGCTGAGAGCAGGAATGGGACTCTGACAGGGTAGGGCAAGCCTCCGGAGATGAGATGACATAATCAGGGGGAGGCACCCCAGACTTGGGGAGAGGCATCTTGATAAGATGTATCTGACATTCCAATAGCTTGGGATGGGGAGAGGCATTCTGATATTCTAAAACATATGCTCTTTTATCCTTATCAAATATTCTGATAAAGAGGGAAGGGAGGTTTTGCAGAACTGAGAAGCAGGGAAACTGAGTCAGGAATGGGTCAGGATAATTATGGAAATTGAGAACTGTGGCATCACTCCTAATGTAAAAAATGAAATAAGAATTGAGGAAAAGCAGGATCAGAAATATAAAACAAAGATTGCAGAAATACTTAGCAGACAAAAAGCAGCAGGTAATCAATTATATTCTTTATCTTCACTTCAAAAAATTTTGCAATAGGCTAGAGATCAAGGAAAAGACATGGAAGAATTATATCCAAGATGCAGACATGAACCACTTCCCTTTAAAGTCCTAACCCAGCTTAAGGACTCAGTTCATAAATATGCCCATAACATCTTTTGTTATTTTACAACTTGAAACAATGTCACGGGCAATTTTGTGCCACAATGGTTGGAAAACACTCACATGGGCAGTGTTGACTCCAGACTAGGCAGTGTTCTGGATGACAGAATTTTTAGAACAGATCAGTTGACTGCCACTCATGTTGTTCCAGGAGCAAGCATAAAGTTATACTTTGAGCAACTTGGTGGCATCAGGGCTCATGCAGACACCAGAGATCAAATTCATTTTACTGAAGAGACATATTGCCGAATATCCCAATGTGCCAGAACAGCATGGAGTAAGATTCCTCTAGAAAAGGATGAAAAAGAAAGCTTTACCCAAATAAGACAAAAAACTGGGGAGCCCTTCACTGATTTTGTTGTTTGATTATAGGATGCTGTAGCTAAGGCCATGGGAAATGTAGGAGGTGTAGAGAGGATATTAAAGGCTTTATTACAGGAGAACTGTAATGCAGATTGTTGCAAAGCAATAATTATTACCGTCTATCCCCTCATGCTGTTTGTAAAGTGCCCATTCAACAGTATCAAAGAGGAAAACAACTAACAATCCTTGTTATAAATCCTCCACTACCCCAGTATTCATTAGCTAGTCCAATCATAAAATATATGAAGAAGTGCCTGTGTCTGTAAGTATGATTAACACTGACAATATTGAAACATATCTTAACAAGAGACAATGTAAATAGTTCAAGGGAACTTACAGTTAAAACAGAACATAATAATTGTGAATTACCGCCACAGATGGGTCCAAATTCAGAGCCATTATACAAACATATTTTACAAAGACTATCACACTCTCTTGGTCAATACTGACTCTAACTTTGAATAACCAACAGTTTGAAGGATTAATAGACACTGGAGCTGACAGGACTGTGGTGGCTGCTCCTCTTTGTGGCCTATGACTTCAACTAACAATAGAGTGCCAGGAGTAGGAGGTAGTAAGAAGGCTTTGCTGTCCGCTGAACCAGTAAATTGGCAAAAAGATGGAAAGATGGGAACCATTTTTCCTTTAATAATAGATGATTTGCATATTAACTTATGGGGTAGGGATATATTATCTCAATTAGGGATGAAAATCACCACAGATTTTTAGGAGGAGTCATTGCTGCTACAGCTTCCACCACTCCAAAAATGACTTAGACTACTGACATACTGGTATGGGTGGAGCAAAGGATAGGTTACATTGCATAATAGCTACTTAGGAATCCAGTTGCCATTCTATGAACAGTGGTAATGGATATTTCCCACAAAAACAAAAATACATCCACTTAAAGGCCCTAATGTGTTCATTGATGCCACTAAGCAAAATAAAGTGTCCAAATATTCCCCACAATTGGACATCTCTAATGTATTTACTACACCTTACACCTCAACACAGTAAAATGAATTGTATGCCATTATACAAGCATTGAAAATAGACAAACCCATCAATATCATTTCAGATAGTCATTAGGCAGTTGAAGTGATCCAGAGAATAGAGACAGCATATATAAAGGCTCAAACAGGACCTATCTTTTCATTCTTTCAGGAGATATAAGGGATTTTATATATATATATATATATGAAAGGAGATATAAGATTTTAATGAGAATCCACCCTTTTAATATAATGTACATCTTCTCTCATATGGATGGGCTGGGACCTATATTCAAAGGAAACAAAATAGTGGATAGTTTGCTTACACAATGTATTCTCTGCCCTCTAGAACAATCAATAAAAGCTCATGAACATTTGCATCTATCTGCCAGATTTCTCTGGAGATTATATGGGGTGTCCTGGCAAGCATAGTAAAAAGATGTGTAGCTTGTGACCATATTCTCAAAGACCTGTAGGGCTGCGTAACCTCAGAGGTTACAGGCCAAATG
The DNA here is from genome assembly GCF_048593235.1 of Sminthopsis crassicaudata. Taxonomy (NCBI): domain Eukaryota; kingdom Metazoa; phylum Chordata; class Mammalia; order Dasyuromorphia; family Dasyuridae; genus Sminthopsis; species Sminthopsis crassicaudata. The sequence goes on from NC_133618.1 coordinate 577,792,806, forward strand.
ATATATGACAACTGGATGTAACACATATGCAAAAAACATGCATTCATGTTACAGTTGACACTTATTCAGGCTTTGTATCTTCTCAATGCGGGGAAGCTGCTTCACATATAATAAATCACCCATTTTACCATTGCTTCTATGGGTATCCCACATACCATTAAGACTGATAATGGATCCTCATATACCTCAAAAATATTAAAATAATTCTTACAGGAATTCTTCATACATCATACTTTTTGGATTCCTTACAACCCTATACGACAGGCCATTGTAGAAAAGACTAATCAGACCCTCAAGAGATTTATCAAAAAAAAAAAGAGGGAGATAGAGGTAGAGTCACTCAGAAAGATATAAATAAAGAAGTGTACATGATAAATTTCTTAAAATTTGACTCAAATGATTTAAATCCAGCTATGAAATATTCTCTGGTGAACATAGAGAATCACTCAAAGATAATATCCCATCTTCATTAAGACGGGCCCCTAAGAATGAGACCATGGTAATGAAAAAGAGACCTGAAGGATGGGAGGGATCCTCCAGGGTTCTAATAGGGGGGCCAGGTTATGTTTGTATCTCCACAGGAGAAAAGCTTCAGCAGTGGATTCCCACCAGACATCTCAAAGTTGTCCATAGAACTGAAGAGAAAAAAAAGGAAGGAGCGCTTGTCCAAGGAGGAGACGATGTGATCTCAAGACCACTAACAAGTTGCTTTCTATATATATATATATGGGTTTGTGTTACACACAATCAGGACTGGCAATAGAGGCCAAAAAGTGGGCTGGACTTACCATGGCCTAGGATCATCTCATCCCCCCTCATGAGGGGATGTGACACATACTGAGCATGCAGGGGACGCCCTGTCATAGACACTTTCATCTGTGCGAGAGGGTTGCAGAAGTGTGTCTACATAACGGATTATCAGGTTAGCCCCTCACAAGCCTCCATGGGACACATTCTTGTCACTCAAGAATTGGGCCGGCAGTTTGGCATATGGAAAAACACCTTGGGCCCTGGTTCTTGGACAAATAGCATGAGAATTGAATACCAGTTGTATACAAAAGCCTGTCTGGGAGGGGAATATGCCTTCATGTGGGGAGACTGTAACTGTTACCAAAGAAACATTAGATTTTTACAATGTTACTTGTTGGAATTGTATACTGAAATTGAAAATCAGACTGTATTTGTGATCACTAGAGCTCATGTATCAATGCTTCCTGTCAAAAGTGAGAAATGGCATCGTACTAAGACTGATCATATATTTAATACCATAATACAAAGGAAGGAAAGAGAGCTTAGTCCCATTAGAAAAAAAGAGATGTATCAGTTGTGTCATATTAGGTATCATTACGTTGGTTTCCCTTATAGTTTCATCAGTGTCTCTTGCAATGTCCATATCTAATGTACAAAACAGCATAGTACAAGCTAAATATGTAGAGGAACTATCTAGGGATGTCTCAGTGGGTTTTGCCCAACAAGCTAAGATAGAAGAACAATTGTATCAGATGATAAAAGATTTAAGAGAAGTATCATTGGAAATAGGAGTAGAAATGGAGTTATTGAAACTCCAGACTCAATTACAATGTGTTTACAGATATACAAAGGTTTGTGTAACCCCTTTGCTGTATAATCATATAGGTCAAGATTATGATTGGGATAATATCAAGAGGCATTTGAATGGTTTATTTTTCAATAACACAATTCAAGGTAACATAGAAAGTTTATATAAATTAGCATCTGAAAGCTTCTCATGAAGATTTGAATCCAGATAAAACTGCTGAAAAAAAATCAGACATTGGTTTGATAATACCTCTTTCATGGTGGTTAAAATTAGAATCATGGATTGCCCTGTGTGTTATGTTGTTACTGCTTTGTTGTTGCCCTGTAATATCAGGATGATTTTATAGATCTTTCTCCATTATCCTTTCAGAGGTTGCAGCTCAAGGAAGGACTTTTAATCTAAAAGACAAAAAGGGGGAATTACAAAGCTATGGAATTCTACCAGGAGGGAGTACCGAGACCACCTTGACCATTGGTGCACCATAAGTTTTCTGCCACATTGCAGAAATGCTCTTGTTTAGCAAGGAGCAGTGGTTTGTGACCATGGGAAAGGGATCAGCCTGAGGATCACAGTGTAGTTGCTTGTAAGCAGGGATGCCTTGACAGGGCTTCTCACTGTGAGTAGGTTGTTAGAATGGCTTGATTGGCTCTCCTCCCATTGGCAGATACCATGCATACACAAAGCCCAAGAGCTGCTTCTCTGAATGGTGATTGGGGATTGCCTACTATTCATGGTCTGATCATGCTTACAAAAATGTATATCATAAAGGCTGTAGAGCATAATGAACTAGAGCTCTTTTCACACTCTATGAGTCTTCTGCCTCATTCATCTCATCTCTGAGATCAAAGGGCTCATAAGCTTTGAGCTCTTAAAAGACAGCCGAAACAATTATAGAGAGATAAAAGATTTGGAAAGATGTATAGTGATTAATAAGGGGGTCAAATCTGGAAATATTGTTCAGTCTTTTTTGGGGAATTATTAGTTTACTCAAAGATTGTGATACCTAGTATCTTTAGGTCAAATTTAATAATTTTGGGGGCATTGTTTCAATTTGCTTTCCAGGCTGGTTGGACCAATTCATGTTCTACCAACCATATAAAAATGTCCTTGTTTTCCCAAAGCCTTTTCAACACTTGTCATTTCCTTTCTGGCCACTTTGCCAATCTAATTAGTGATTTAGAATACTTATTCATACAGCTTTTAACAGTCTAGATTTATTTTCTTGAAAACTGCCTGATATATGCACTAATGACATAAAGTTGACTGGAGTCAATGAGGTTAGGGTGGCAATTCCTAATTCAAAATAAACATGACAAATTTACAATGGCCATTCTCTTTGTGAAAGGGTCAGTTTATTTAGGAAAAGAGGTTACAGACAAAATGAAGATGTAAAATAGGCAGCAGGAGTGGCAAATATGAAATAGAGTTGGAAAAGCAACAGGGATTATTAAGGAAAAGAATTTAGAAGAATCCATTGAAGGAATATGTCTGAGTGTGCCATTGACTGCCAACCTAAATCCATAAAGCAGTTTAGCAGACTAGCCAGAATTAGCTTTAGTAAAGAGAAAGATACCATTAAAGGGAAGACACTATGAGAAAGGAGAGAGTACCTCATAGTGGGCTTAGTCCTGGAAAGGACTTAGCAAAGATCTTCATCATGAGCAGATTTTTTACAGAGGAAATTCAATACAGGGTTTCTCAGAGGAGGAGGGGATGTACAAGGAAAGAATCCCTCAGAGGGAGGAATCAAAGAGGAACCAGTGGAATGTACCTGACAGAACAGGTTCCAAGCCTGGTCTAAAGATATGCTAATCAATATCACAAAGGTTGTTTAAAGATGCCCAGAGGTTTGAAGGATAGAAAATAAAGGTTGATAAAGAGTTTCATATTTTATAAATAGACAATTTTTAGATGAAAAAATTAAAACCATTTCTAGTTATATGAAAAGGTGCTCTAAATCACTATTGATCAGAGAAATACAAATTAAGACAACTCTCGAGATACCACTACATACCTCTCAGATTGGCTAAGATGCCAGGAAAAGATAATGATTAATGTTGGAGGGAATGTGGGAAACTGGGACACTGATACATTGTTGGTGGAACTGTGAATGGGTCCAGCCATTCTGGAGAGCTATTTCAAACTATGCTCAAAAAGTTATCAAACTGTGCATACCCTTTGATCCAACAGTGTTACTACTTGGCCTATATCCCAAAGAGATTTTAAAGAAGAGAAAGGCATCCAAGTGTGCAAAAATGCTTGTGGCAGCCCTTTTTGTAGTAGCACCTTGGAAACTGAGTGGATGCCCATCAGTTGGAGAATGGCTGAATAAGTTATGACTTATGGATGTTATGGAATAATATTGTTCTATAAGAAATGATCAACAGGATGATTTCAGAGAGGCCTGGAGAGACTTACATGAACTGATGCTGAGTGAAATGAGCAGAACCAGGAGATCATTTTACATGGCAACAACAAGAATATATGATGCTCAGTTCTGATAGATGTGATTCTTTCTAACAATGAGATGATCCAGGCCAGTTCCAATGATCTTGTGATGAAGAGAGCCATCTATGTTCAGAGAGAGGACTGTGGGAACTGAGTGTTCAGTTACCTATTATGGATTGGGCAATATAAAATGAGTAGAGCACAAAAAACTTCAATTGCTAAATGGAAATAGTACATTAAAAAATTATGCTTATCTGTGCCCTTCTGGTGTTAGTGCCCTTCACAGATAAGTGGTGACTAGAGGAATCTTGCCCCCTCTGATGTTCTAATGGCCTTCCACTTGATAAGGATTTGTTCCCTGGGGAATGTCATTTTGCTTTTATGGTCACTATGACAGAGGCATACATTCAATTGAATTTCAACAGCCACTGATCTGGTAGAAGGGGATACTCTAAGAAATGGTAGTCCTGGCAAGTCCTTTTAGTGAATTTTTCAATTTCATGTAAAAAACTTTTAAACATTTGGGTTTTTTTATATTTTGGGTTCCTCCCTTTCTACTCTCCCCCTTCACTGAGAAGGCAAACAATTTGATATAGGTCATATATGTCTAGTCATGCAAAACACATTTCCATACTAATCACTTGTGGGGGGAAAAAAGGAAAAAGGAAAAAAATATAAAATAACAGTATGCTTCAAACTGCATTCAGACTCCAGCAATTCTTTTTCTGTATGTGGATAAAATTTTCCATCATGAGTCTTTGAATTGTTGTGGATTATTTTATTACTGAGAAGAGTTAAGTCAATCACAGTTGATCACTGCAAAATGTTGCTGTTACTGTTTAAAATATCCTTCTGTTTCTGCTCACTTCACTTTGTATCAGTTCATGTAAGTCTTTCCAGGTTTTTCTGAAATCTACCTGTTCATCATTTCTTATAGAACAATAGTATTCAATTACAATTATATACCAGAACTTGTTCAACTATTCCCTAATTGATGAGCATATCCTTGATTTCCAATCCTTTGCTACCACAAGAGTTTACACACACACACACACACACACACACACACACACACACACACACACACACACATCTTTTTCCTTTTAAAAATTTTTTTCTTTGAGATATAGACTTAGTAGTAGTATTGGTGGGTTGAAGGGTATGCACAGTTTTACAGACATTTGGGCATAGTTCCAAATTGTCTTCCAAAATAGTTAGATCAGTTCACAATTTTTTAAAAAATTAGTTTTATAATTATAACTCTTTTTTTGACAGTATATGTGCATGGGTAATTTTTTACAACATTATCCCTTGTACTCCCTTCTGTTTGGAATTTTCCCCTGCTTCCCTCCACCCCCTCCCCTAGATGGCAGGCATTCCCATACATGTTAAATATGTTATAATAGGTCCTAGATACAATATATGTGTGCAGAACCGAATTTTTTTATTGCACAGGAAGAATTGGATTCAGAAACTAAAAATAACCAGGGAAGAAAAACAAAAATGCAAACAGTTTACACTCATTTCCCAGTGTTCCTTCTCTGGGTGTAGCTGATTCAGTCCATCAATTGGATCTGAGCTAGATCTTCTCTTTGTTGAAGCTATCCACTTCCATCAGAATACATCCTCATATAGTATTGTTGTTGTGTATAATGATTTCTTGGTTTTGCTCATTTCACTCAGCATCAGTTCATGTAAGTCTCTCCAAGCCTCTCTGTATTCATCCTGCTGGTCATTTCTTACAGAACAATAATATTCCATAACATTCACATACCATAATTTATTGAGTCATTCTCCAATTGATGAGCATCCATTCATTTTCCAGTTTCTAGCCACTACAAAAAGGGCTGCCACAAACATTTTGGCACATACAGGTCCCTTTCTATTATTTAGTATTTCTTTGGGATATAAGCCCAGTAGTAACACTGCTGGATCAAAGGGTATGCACAGTTTGATAACTTTTTGGGCATAATTCCAGATTGCTCTCTCCAGAATGGTTGGATTCTTTCACAACTCCACCAACAATGTATCAGTGTCCCAGTTTTCCCTCATCCCCTCTAACATTCATCATTATTTTTTCCTGTCATTTTAGCCAATCTGACAGGTATATAGTGGTATCTCAGAGTGGTCTTAATTTGGATTTCTCTGATCAATAGTGATTTGAGTTCACAATTTATAGTAAGTGTTTTGGTGATTTTTTATTTGTCGTTTTCCTTTTCTGATATATTCAATTTGATAGCTATGGGGTGATAGCTCAGAGTTCTTTTAAACTGAATTTTTCTGGGATGTGGGAAAACTGGGACACTGATATTTATACAGTTATCTGGTTGTGCAAGAAAAATCAGATCAAGAAGGAAGAAAAAGAAAAACTGAGAAAAGAAAAAAGATGCAAGCAAATAACAACAGAGAGAGTAAAAATGCTATATTGTGTTCCACACTTTGTTCCCATGTTTCTCTCTCTGGGTGTAGATAGTTCTCTTCATCACTGCACAAGTAGAACTGGTTTGAATCATCTCATTGTTGAAGACAATCACATCCATCAGAATTGATCATCGTATATAGTCTTGTTGTTGCCGTGTATAATGATCTCCTGGTCCTGCTCATTTCACTTTGCATCAGTTCATGTAGGTTTCTCCAAGCCTCTCTGCTGATCGTTTCTTACAGAACAATAAGATTCTATAACATTCATATACCACAACTTATTCAGCCTTTCTCTATCTGATGGGCATCCACTCATTTTCCAGTTTCTTGCCACTACAAAGAGGGCTGCCACAAACATTTTTTGCACATATGGGCCCCTTTCCCTCTCCCTCCTTTAAGATCTGTTTGGGATATAATCCTAGTAGAAACACTTCTCCAGCCTAATTTCTAGCCTCCTCTGAGAACACAAGTGGTGATTCCTATTCAATTTTCTCTCTGTGTGTCTTTCTTTCTCTTTGGTATTCTTATTTTTTATTTTTTCATTTATATGTAACTGGGGATTCTTTCTGTTCCTCCTTTTCCTCTCCCACTTCATTAAAAAGGCCCATTGTGAAATTATGCTAAACATTTCCATAAATGTCATGTTGCAAAAGAAAACATTTCCATACCCCCAAGGAAAAAACTGTCTAGAAAAATAAAGGGAGAAAAATAAAGAGAGAGAGAGAGAGAAAGGCTTCAGTCTGTATTCAGACACAATCAGCACAATCAGTTCTTTCTCTGTGTATGAACATTTCTCTTTTTTTAAAAAAAATTTTATTATAGCTTTTCATATAAAAAACATATGCGTGGGTAATTTTTCAACATTGATCCTTGCAAAAAACTTATGTTTCAACTTTTCCCCTCCTTCCCTCCACCCTTTCCCCTAGATGGCAGGTAGTCCCATACATGTTAAATATGTTACAGTATATGTTAAATACAATATAAGTATATACATTTATATAGTTATCTTGTTACACAAGAAAGATTGGATTTAGAAAAAAGGTAAAAATAACCTGAGAAGAAAAAACAAAATTGCAAGCAAACAATAACAGAAAGAGTGGAAATGTTATGTTGTGGTATTTTTCATCATAAGTCTTAATGAAGAACATTCTTATCCTATATGAACCTTCTTATCCTATATTAATCACTATCTCCTCTTTTCCCCATCTTGACATTCTCTTTAGTCCCCAACCCCTTTATTATATTGTCTATTTTATCATGCCAAGTCTCAGTTTTGGATCATTCCCACCACCCACTAGCTTTGCTTCTACACATATTCTGCTGAATAAAGGTGGAAAAAATCTTTCAACAGTTCTGATTAGCTTCACTACAAATTTGTGTTAAACAGTGTCAATTGGGCCTTTTTCACTATTTGACAATCTTACTATACTCCCTTATGAACTCACTATCCCACCCTTTTCATCCACCTTTAAACTTCCTATGGTTCTCTCTGCCCCCAGCCACTCAGTTTAGAACCTTGCCTCATATTGAACTATTTTTTTTTCATAAAAGTTCATTTATTATGAGCTTCTTCTCTCCTCTTCCTCATTTCATATCTCTCGTGTTTTTTTGGATCATTATCTTCTCCTTTTTCCTATCTCACATGAGGTGATGGCCCTATTCTTTACCAAGCTAATTACTCTACACAAGTAATCTCATTCCTTCTCATCTCCTCCAGTATATTGTTCATGTTTCATTCTCACTCTATCACTTATTTACAATCTTTCCCTATCTACTGGCTCCTTTCCTACTACCTACAAGCATGATTATGTATTTCCCAGCCTGAAAAAACCCTCATTTGATTCTTCCATTGTTGCTAATTATGGGAGTATATCTCTTCTGCCCTATATTGCTAAACTCCTTGAAAAGATCATGTGCTTCTATTACCTCCTCTCACTCTTTTCTTTTCTTTTCTTTTTCACTTAATAGTATTTTTTCTAGTTACATATAAAGATAGTTTTCTTTCTTTTCTTTTTTTACCCCTGAGGCTGGCGTTAAGTGACTTGCCCAGGGTCACACAGCTAGGAAGTGTTAAGTGTCTGAAACCAAATTTGAACTCGGGTCCTCCTGAATTCAAGGCTGGTGCTCTATCCCCTGTGCCACCTAGCTGCCCTGAAAGATAGTTTTCAATATTCATTTTTGTAAGATTTTGAGTTCAAAATTTTTCTCCCTTATTTTCTTCCTTTCTCCCTTCCCAAGACAGCAATAATCTGATAAAAGTTATAATGGGCAATCATTTTAAACATACTTCCACATTAGTCCATAAATTTAATTACTATCTCCATATGGAAGATCCCCAAATCTACTAAATCCTGCTCTGATCTCTTTTTTGACCTGTAATCTCACATCTCAAATTGTCTTTCAGAATATCTAACTGGATGACTTGTAGACACCTTAAACTAAACATATCTGAAACTGAAGTCATTACCTTTTCACCTTTCACCCTCTTTCACTTCCTGCCTTTCCTTTTATTGTAGAGGGAAACATGATCTTGACCTCTTTTAAATCCCAACTAAAATCCCATCTTCTATAGAAAGCCTTTCACAATTTCTTTGAATTCTAGTACCTTCTCTTAATTATTTCCTATTTATTTTGTAGATAGCTTATTTGTATATATTTGTTTATATCTTATATAATAGATTAAATTGTAAGCTCTTCAAGGGAAGGGTATCTTTTTCCTCTTTTTGTATGCCCAGAACTTAGCACTATTCCTGGCACTCAACATTTACTGGCTGTCTATACAACTTCTCTAAGGTGACATAGTATATAATCAAGGAGTAAGCACTGGTCTGGAAGAGCTAGAGTCACTTCTGATTCTCCAAAGCCAAAAACCCTTCAAGATTTAAGGTCTTTTTCGAGATTTGGTGTCTATTATTTTAGATGAACTTTGTTGCTATTACTAAATCTCTCAATGAATTGGTTTCTGGATATATGGTTGAGGGCAATTAGAAGCAGAAGGACAAGAAAGATTAGTTTGTTTTAAACTCTCTGAACCATTTAGTGACAACTATGAATAAGTTTTAAAAACTTAAACAATTGCCTCATGCATTAGCATTGACTTATGTAGGACTTTCTTTTTGCTTAGGGATACTATCCTGGAAAGCTTAGGATATTCCTGTACCAGTGAGGTCCTGAATGGTGTGCTAGACTGAAAGAAACTAAAGAATTGATCCCTGAGACACTGATACATTGTTTGTGGAATTGTGAATACATCCAGCCATTCTGGAGAACAATTTGGAACTATGCTCAAAAAGTTATCAAACTGTGCATACCCTTTGATCCAGCAGTGTTACTACTGGGCTTATATCCCAAAGAGATTTTAAAGAAGGGAAAGGGACCTGTATGTGCCAAAATGTTTGTGGCAGCCCTCTTTGTGGTGACCAGAAACTGGAAACTGAGTGGATGCCCATCAATTGGACAATGGCTGAATAAATTATGGTATATGAATATTATGGAATATTATTGTTCTGTAAGAAATGACCAGCAGGATGAATTCAGAAAGGCCTGGAGAGACTTACATGAACTGATGCTGAATGAAATGAGCAGGACCAGGAGATCATTATATCATTATATATACACTTCAACAACAATACTGTATGATGATCAATTCTGATGAATGAGGCCATTTTCAACAATGAGATGAACCAAATCAGTTCCAATAGAGCAGTAATGAACTGAACTAGCTACACCCAGTGAAAGAACTCTGGGAGATGACTATGAACCACTACATAGAATTCCCAATCCCTCTATTTTTGTCCACTTGCATTTTGGATTTCCTTCACAGGCTAATAGTACATTATCTCAAAGTCCAATTCTTTTTGTACAGCAAAACAACTGTTTGAACATGTATACATATATTGTATTTAATTTAAACTTTAACATATTTAACATGTATTGGTCAACCTGCCATCTGGGGAGGGGGAAGGAGAGGGAAAATTAGAACAAAAGGTTTGGCAATTGTCAATGCTGTAAAATTACCCAATAATGGTAAATAAAAACTATTAAAAAAAAAAAGAATTGATCACTGAGGCAAGCAAGGAGAAAGCACTGATAGAGATCAGTTTAGCTTCATGGTCCTATCCTCTGGGGAGGACTTCTAGTCAGAAATCCAAATTATGTTCAATCCTTGAGGTCTACCCTCTATAGTGGTCCTGGTCAGCCTCCCCTTGCCATGCCCTGTCAGAAATCCCACTCATATCCCTAAGGTTAAATTTTCCCTGTAAAATCTACCTATGGGCCATCCCATAACTACTGCCCTCTTTTAGGTCAGTCCATCATGACATTCTGGCTTGTGGAGTCTTTATCCTCATCTCTCTCCCATGCTGCACGGTATGTTTCTCATTATGCTTCCCAACTCCACTTCTCCTTACAGCTAACTAACTCTTAGAGTGCGAAGTCTTTCAGGATTTATCCTGCCAGTTAATAGCATGCCCCTCATGGGGTGCTGCCTTCTTACTGGATAATTGTGAGCTCCACTGAGGAACTTATCTTTAATAGGCTCTCCCACTTTATTTCATATTTATCATTCCTGGTTTCTATTGTATACCTTCATTTTATGTTGTGGCCATCTTGATTGAGAGCTCAAAGTATATGAGCCCTTTGATCTCAGAGGAGAGATGAATGAGGGACTCATAGAGTGTGGAAAGAGCTCCAATTTATTAAGCTGTACAGCCTTGGTGTATACATTTTTGCAAGCATGATCAGCATGTGAACAGTCAGCAATCCCCAATCACCATTCAGAGAAGCAGCTCTTTGTGTATGCATGGTACCTGCCAATGGGAGGAGAAGCAGTGGAGCCATCTAGCAACCTAACCCTCTCACAGGCTAGAGGTCCTGCTTATCCCTGCTTAAGAGCAACTACGCTGTGATTCTCAGGCTGATCCCTTTCCCACGGTCACAAATTATTGCTCCTTGCTCAACAAGATAATTTCTTCAACATGGCAGAAAACTTATTGTGCACCAAAGGTCGAGGTGGCCTCTGTACTCTCTCTCGGCAGGACCCCATATTCTAGCAACTTTATCTGTAACCTAGTCTTTTGCAAAGAGAACAGACACTGTGAATTCTTCACATGACCAAGTCCCAAATTCTAAAGCCTACCATCATTCAGTGTCTACATCATCCATATCAGTTATCAGAAACCTATTGCTTTTACTGAATTATTGAATGAGAGTCTCTATTCCTCTTACAAACTTGTCATTTTGTCAAATTCATTCTTGTCCTTGAAGCAGTCGCCCCAGAGAAGTTGAAAGATTATTCATATGGAAGTATTGGAGGCAGTTCTAATACCAGCATTCTCTGAGGTAAAGTTCCATGGCTCCTCTTTGTTCCTTATGGAAAGTTGTCTAGTCATCAGAGCAAGATAAGGTGACTTCAATGGTCTTCAGACATTCACCAACGCTGAGAAACCAAATGCCAGGTGCATGGGGATTTTTGTTTTTAAAATAACCAGGATGCTGAGCCAGGACCAATCAGTTGCCTGAGGAAAGTTTTACCTTCTTTTAGGTAAAACCTTTCCATATTACTGGTGGGAAAGAAACTCCATCAGGGAAATGCTGGGCTAAATTTTAAGAGTTGATTAACAACATTTGGTTTGTATTTTAATTCATGCCAAGTTGTTTGCTACCAGTCAAAGACAGAATAGTTAGCAGCACTGGCTAACTGTGAATTCATCATACACTCTTGATCAAAGAAAACAAGCCTGAATTCAGGCTCTGTGTCACCCTCAGCCTGAGGGAACTTTGATTAAAAAGTATGTATGCATGAAAAGGATGAAGCCTGAGGCAACCTAATGTTTCTTTTCTGCCTAATGGTTCAGTCATGAAAATCCCCAAGGACCAAGAAAAGAAAAAAACATCTTCTTTAAGAATACTGAGAGTTTGCTGAGGTCATTTACAAGATAAAATTTAAAAAGACAGAGTTGTAAGTCCGGAAATATCAGTAGATCTTTAAAAAGAACTGACATGTTGCAAAATTGTGGTAGGTGTCTCAAATTCCAAATGAAGAAACAAAGAAACAAAAGCAAATAGTTTTTCTTTTTTGGCTGAGGCAGTTGGGGTTAAGTGACTTGCCCAGGTCACACAGCTAGGAAATGTTAAGAGTCTGAGGCCAGATCGTCCTGATTTCAGGGCTGGTGCTCTATCCACTGCACCACCTAGTTGCCCTGTCAAATAGTTTTTTATCATCATAGTTGTTAAATAATCCTAAAATTCCATAGATATACTTTGTTTAATGTTCTCACACTATTAGGATCCCTCAAATTATTGCTTGATGGATGCCTATGTTCATATATGATTGTAGGACAAAGGAATTATGGTTCAATAGCATTGCCATTTCCAGAAAGGCATCCAAAACCAAACTGTTTACATAGACAGTTTACAAACTGTCCATTCTCTTATGGACTTTTTTTCAGGAGGTACTGCCCTCCCAAGGCATTTAGGTTATGAAGATCATTTGTAGAATAAAAATATCCAGACCTGTTTAAAGGCTGAGTATTACTAATTCTGAATTTCTCCACTTTTCTCCATCCTCCAAAATTCAGTCTGTTTATGCCACTTTGAAGGTAAACTGAATTCTGAAGAGATTTCTTACTGGAGGAGACTTATTTTACCAGTTTGGAAAGCTCCACAAAGCTGAAGGATTCCCTTCTGCTCTATTGGGAAAGCACCCCAGAAGGTATTAAGGCATTCTTTCCACAACCCTGATCTCTCAACTTACTCTACTCCCTGGAGTTCTGAGTATATCTTAGTGGTGGGGATTGCTAACAAAATAGATATAGCTCATGCCCCTCTCTTAACTCCTCTCATCTCAGATCAGATTAAGAAAAGAGAATGTTAAAGAATTGTAGAGAGATTCAAATTCTGCCTCACCTGTAGAAATGGGGGAAACAGCAACAGCTGTGGAGACCTCACACAACCTTGTCCAAATACCTCCCCAACTGATGGGGTGAACCCTGAAACTATCCTTTACTTTTGGCGTGAGCTCTGAAACTCTCCTAACAGAGACCCAACCTTCAGGGCAGTTAAATGATCTCATTCAGCTGGAAGTCTAGGCCTTTTCAACTGAAACCAAGCTTCAGACTTTTTATAAAAAGACATTTTGAACTCCAGATCTTTGCACAAGTCCGAAGTAGGAATTATGCTTTGCCAAGGGATCTCTCCTCTTGGCACAGCTGCCTACCAGGACTCTTGCCCGCTGTGAAGATACCCTCTTCTCAGTGATAACCTCTTGTTATTTCTCTGCAAGGACCTCTTGCCACTCAGAAGTCTGTCTTCCCAGCAAAGCTGGCTTCTCAGCCAACAATAAATTTCCCTTTTGCCAGTCAGACTCTTTGGGTTCATGAATTCTTTCACATTAGATCTGCATCGACCAGAGGGGATTCCCACAACTCTCTGCACTGCTACTAACTGCATCATAACCCAGCTTGGGGGAGTGGGGATGGAGTAGGGCTCACACCCCACAGTCATTCTGCGACTGCCTGGGAAGAATCCGTGTGTTCTGGCAATACCAAGCATGATAGTGTGAGGTGAGAAAGCCAGTCAGTCTCTGCATTTGGTAAGCCCATCAATCTCTATTTCAGTTGCAGAAATGTATTAGCTTTGTAATTCATGGCTTAGTTTTCTGATTTGTAAAAAGAAAATAGTGCATTTTTGCAACAATGCTTAGCACAAAATAAATGCTATATGAATTTAACTGCTTTATTGGACTATTTAGCTATTACTTATAAAAATTCTAAAACTGTTAACTAAGTTATTTTGACTTATTGTCATCATGTTAAATCTAAAATTGGTAATTATTGTGTGTGGAACAAGAGGGATGAGGTGAAAGCCTTATTAGTTTGCCTTCAAGTATGAGGGTGTATAGCACCTTTTCCCTTCTTCATAGAGTAGGTGGAGGCATCAAATAGCACAGCTCCTAGAAGCTGATTAGTTGAAGGCAACAGCAAGCTCAGCCCCTTTCCTGCAGTCTCTGTCATCACCTCTTAATCTGTAAGCTTGCCAGTTTTCTTAAAACCATCAGGGTAAACAAGGTCATTAGCCTTGAGAAATGAGTTTACTTAGGATGTATAGTTCCTAAATAAGGAATGTGTTTACTAAGAATCTATAAGCTTGTTTAATAATTGGTCCTAAAACCAAGGTGAGTTTAAACTCAAGAAAAAGAAAAAAAACAACAACATGTTAATCAAAATCTCCTATGTGGGTGAATCCTGGTAAACTTTTAAAAATAATGTATCTAGGGACAGCTAGGTGGAGCAGTGGATAGAGCATCATCCCTGAAGTCAGGAGGACCAGAGCTCAAATCTGGCCTCAGACACTTAACTCTTCCTACTGTGTGACCCTGGGTAAGTCACTTAACCCCAATTGCCCCCACAACAACAACAACAATAAAATAATAAAATAATGTATCTAGTCCTAAGCTGTGATAAATAGAATTTGCTATTTGAGATTAAATTTCTTGGGAATGTAACTGATATTGTTTTGAGTTTTCAATGAGTATGATCACCTGAAGAATCATTAAGTCAATAATCCACCATTTGAGAGAAGTGCTGACACTGTCATGGATAGATGTTTTATCTGGGCAAAAGCTGGAAAGACAACCTTAGCCTCTGCTTAGCCTTCTGACTCAATTTCCCAATTCTGTTTCTTTGTTTCCCACCTGATTATTCCTGAGTCTGGCTATGAGGTGGAATTGATACTGAGTAATTGGTTGTCAAACACTAATACTTTCTCCTGTGAGGTGCTTTCAGGCTGAAACCTGAAAGATCTGGTTTGACACTATTATAATCACATCCCTGCTTTTTCCTCTTAGAGCAAATTTCTATAATCAGAGCAAATGGTCAATAGAAGCCATGAACACAATACAATTATGTTGATGATATCTTGATCTGCAGCCCAATCCAAGAGGCTTTTCTGGCTGTAGCCATAAAAACCCTTAGCTTTCTGGGGCAATAAAAGTTTCTTTATCAAAGGCCCAAGTTGCCTATCATCTGTTGAATATTTGGGCCATGAATTAATCCTCTCCCCCCCCTTTTGCTCATAGCATAGAGGAAATAGACAATCTTATAACTCTCTGAACCTGCCTCAAAGAAATAAACAGAACTTTCCTGGGCTTGGCTGAATTTTGTCAGATTCTCAAAGAAACTTGGTGTCTTTTGGGGCCCGCCTGCCTTAGAGCAGTGGCTGCCATAGCCTTTCTAATTGAGGAAGTCTTTAAGCTCACCTTAGCTCAACCATTGAAGGTTTTAACTCCCCACCATGTTTAGAGCAATTTTGCCCTCACCAGAGCTTTAGAATTGGGGAAAGGTGTAACGTGCTGTTGTCTCCAGAAGTTGCCGATCGGTGTCTGGGAGGAGATCTGCTGTGTCAACTCAAATCTCTCCGACAGATTCTTCTTCCTGTAGAGAGCCGACTTCCCTTCCTGCAGAGAGCAGCCTCAAGTCTGGTCCAGAAACAACTCCCTTTTTCCTCCAGAGCTGCCCTCTTTATCCTCCCAGAGAATGGGCGTGGGATAATGCAAGGGCTTCCGGGAAGAATTACTTCAACCAATGAACTTGCTCCTCCTAAGCATGCAAGCTCTTCCCCAGGAAAGGCCGGAACTAGAGAATTGTCAAGTACCGACTTGGCACTTAGTAAGAACCTAATATCTCATTATCTCATTAGCACTTAGTAAGAACCTAACAGAAAGGAAAGAGAGTGAACATTTATACTGACTTCAAATATGCCTTTCATGTTTCACATGCTCATGGAGCTATATGGAATGAAAAGGGACTCTTGACAAGAAAAAATAATTCTTGCATTATGTATGCAGGGGAAATTCTACAATTACTGCAAGCTGTCCATGGACCTAGAGAGGTTTCTATCATCTTTTGTAAACGACAACAGAAGGGAGATTCACTTTGGGCCAAGGAAAACAGGCTTGCAGATTCAGCCTCCCGTGCTGCTGTTCATTTGCCCCTGATCATGGCACCTTTAATTCCCCAACTCTCCATATGGACCACCAAAAGTTGAGGTTCAAAATGAGACCACAAAATGTTGGGGTTGCACACCAGTGTCATGTGGTATCTCAAAAGAATTTGTAGCCTTGAACCCATCTCTAAGGCAAGGGCAAAGTTTATTGTAATTCTAACACCAATTGAAGCACACTAAGTTCCAAAAGGATGTAGCAAAGAACCAGAAAAAAAGAAGATAATTTATAAAGCAAAGTTAGAGAGATCAAAAATTCACTTTACTTATTTGCTAATTTATGGCTTACAGGTAGGTTTGAGGGGTGGTCTATTTACTATTGTCTTAGGAACTTAATAACTATATTATTATATTTCTAAGACCAGAAGACTTTAGAATCATTGACAGATTGTTACAACAATAGCACTCAAAAGTCAAGGGATCTCAGGGTTGCTGCTAGAAGCTGTACCCTATCAATAGGACAGGTATTGAGAATTTGAGTTGATACAATTGAATGAAATTTCCAATGTGATCCAAACATTTGTGAGCCTCTTCAACTTCTTGTGACAGTTTTGAATTTAGGGGATGAAGTAACATCAGCCTCAGACAACAAAACCTTGAGAAATGTCTCAATCTTTTTTCTTTTCCCCTTTTTCCTCCTCCCCAGTATTTTGCTTCTGACTACCACTTTCCTCAAGCAACCCTCCCCTTTATAGTCCCTCCCTCTTTTTTATACCTTTCCCCTACTAGTTCTGTTTTCCCTTCTATTAGCCTCCACCTTTCCTTTTCCCTTTTCCTTCCCACTTCCCTATAAGGTGAGACAAGTTTCTCTGTGAAACCAAATATGTCTAATATTGTCTCTTTTCTCAATACCTTTTAAAGGAATGAATATTTATTAAGCACCTTCTGTGTGCCAAACACAAAGCTTTATAAATATCTCCTTTGAGGTTTACAAGTAGAAAAGGAAAAAGAAGAAACAAAAGGGGGAAAAATGTCTAATAAGTGATGAGATTGGGTAGCACCAAATGTTGAGCTTGGGTACCAAATAATGGGATTTAGATAGTGTGAGAAATGGATGAGCATTTGTTTTCTGCAATTATTACATCTACAGAATTAATTTGAGAAATGAAACTTAAATTAGAAGACTGAAACCCACAAGGACATCAAAGAATAATCAAGGGTGGAATTTATCTTCCTAAAAGAATATAAGTTCCTTGGAGGCAGGACTAACTTTTGTAATCAGGAGTGATAACCTGAGATTTGAAAAGAATATTTTGTTCTTTGCTCTTAGTTCTCTTCTGGTACCTTCATCCCTCTTCTAGAATAGCAGCTCCTTTGGGTCAGGGTCTGGTTATGTAATGAGGGGTGAAGATTCATGTTGTGTAATTTCTGAAACATTAAATTAATGAGGAATCAGGGGAGGGACTTGTGGCTTCAGCATAGGAAATAAAATGATGCCTTTGGAGTTTCAAAGGTGTGTCTACTCACCTAAGCACCTATTTTCTTGAAAGGATGTAAAGTAAATCTTTCCTGCGTTTGTCAGTGAGTCAGTGGAGTTGTTGGTAAGATATTTTGTTTCTTACAGATAGCAATCCCTAAATAAAAATATGAGGGGCAAGTGAAGTTACATGTGAAGAACGCACAATGGTTTTCTCTTTGCCAAAAGGTATCTTTATTTATAAGAAGAGGTAATGGGCAAAATGAAGAGATAAAATAGATACCCGAAGTGGTAAATATGAAATAATATCAGGAGAGCATATAATTAGCAAGGAGAGGGATTTTAACAAGTAACAATGGAAAAGACAAACTCTTTAGTGTAACAAGGGAATATGTCACAACTAGATCCATAGAGGAGTTCAGCACTCTCTTTGAGTTAGCTATAGGAAAAAGATACCATGAGGTATGTGGGAGAGAATGAGAGGAAAGATACTGGGAGAGAGAATACCATGGCAGGCTAACCCAAAAAGAGTTCAGCAAAGATGACATAGTCCACGGGCTTGGCTTATTACTTGGCTTTCAACTTGAATAGGTGAAGTGTCCCAAGACTTCCACAAAATATGGGGCTGTTAGACTGAGCTCATCCCTATCAGTGCCCTTCCCTGCTTGCCTCGAGGAGTATCTTATTAGTACCTCATGTTTTCTCTGCTAACCCCACAGTTACCCAGGACTTTATTGCTAAGTGTGAAGGGTCTAAAAACAGATCCTATAATACTTGGCAGTGGAGAGATTTCTTGTCTACCATTCTGTTACATTTTTTTCTATGATATCAATGAGGCAGGCTAGCTATTGCTTAATGGGCCATTGGCTCATCGACTACTAGCTACTTATCATTTGCTGCTTACTGTGGTTGATATTGTAATAAAATGAACTGGGATTATCAAAAACAAAAAACAAAAAAAAAACTAAGATGAACTCCAGGGACAAAGAGAGAGATCTAGGGTGAGAGAAACCCATGTTGCTAGGTAGGAGCTGTGATGTAAGATAAACAGCTGCTATGAAATCTCAGTCAATGGTAAATTAGATTGGGACATAACTATCAATATCTTGATGCTTCCCTTATTGATTTTTTGAACCCAAGTGGATAGGACAGGGACTTTCCAGGTATCCTCCATCTTCCATATGTAGTTCTGCTTTTTTTTTTTAATTTCCCAGAAGATTCCACTTCACTGTTCCTACCCCTCCCCACTTTCCTTTCCAGCTTCCTTTTATATATTGTCTTCTCCCATTATATTGTAAGTGCTTTAAAGGTAGGGACTGTCTTTCATTTTTTATTATTTATATCTCCAGTGTTTAGCACTTCTTCCAATCAGTTGTCTTGAAAATACAATGTCAACTTTGAGGGAATCTTCTAATGGAATATCTCAGGAATTTGTCTCTGGCGTTGGTCCCTATAACACTTGCATTTTGCATACTGTAATAAATGTTTTGAATTGAATTGAATGGGTATATAGTTGTTCTAGAAATTCCTGATGAAATCATTTGGCAGCTCTCTTGAGTTCAGTTCCACCTGTTGGTCAAATTATGCACTACACTCTTTTTGCTGGCTAATTAATATGAATGTTGACAACATGGTTTTCTGTGGGCTTGCATAAAGGTATAAGCTGCTGCTGTTGCCTCAGCAACAGCTCAGCTGTTATCTGAGATACCAACCAAGTATATATTTTATATGTACCACTTTCACATCAGCAAGTACGATCAATTTGTCTATAATGTGGTAGATATCCTTTTGAGATATGTGATTTTTGGGAAGGAGATATCCTTAATGAGAAATGAGGAACTATTTTTATAAATTTATGAAGTGGTGTACTCTGTAGATTTTTATATTTTAATCTTATATCATCCAAGCCAAATTCTTCATAACATAGATAAGCATGAAGATCTTTAGAGTGCTTCTAATACATGAACATACTTAGGAAGGTAGACTACTTTTTTTTTCATCTTCTAGGGGCCTGATGGTTTGAGCACAAAGGTCCAATTGGTAACACACCCAGAGGCTTAATTTTAAATAGATGTTCTGGACCACATCTGTGAGAGGCTCATCCATCCCCCTGTCTTCCTCTGAGGCAAATGTTTGTTATATGGTCATATTATGTCCTTTCTGAATCATCTTTTCTCTAAGACAAATAATTTCCACTCCCTTAACTGACCTTTATGTGACAGTGTTTAGTTCTTTTACCATCTTGGTTATTTTCTGGATGTTCCTCAATTTGTAAGTAAGTCTTATACGTCTTTTAAGTATGCTTTCTTTGTTTTCATTCAAGTAATTGGTTTTTAAAAGAAGTCTTATAGGGACCAACGCCAGAGACAAATTCCTGAGATATTCCATTAGAGGATTCCCTCAAAGTTGATATTGTTTTTTCAAGACAACTGATTGGGCCCAGTAGTGCAATCAGGTCCATATCCATTTATTTTTTTTTATCTAGATCACATCTCTTCACCTTGTCCGACCTGTGTGAGAGACTCTGGTAAATGTTTGGTAATTTATATCTTTTTAATTGCCCTGGCCTACCACTATAGTTGTCCTGCTTATTTTTTTAAAAGGAAAAAATTAGGCTATTTTTGGATGATCTGTTTTTGATGAAGCTATGCTGGTTGTTAGTATTCACAGCATACTTTTCTAGATATTCATAAACCATTTCTTTAATAACATAAAATATAAATAATATAAGATGTATATATATATAAAACCTTTGTGTTATACAATTTATACATCATTATTACATTATTTATATATGTATACATTTTTGTACACAAATAAAATAAATACTAAAATTTTAGAATTTTGTTGGAAAGTGAAATGAAGCTCTGAGCTTTTGATTAGTAAATATCACTTCCTTCTCTTTGAAAATCAGGACAATGTTTGCCCTCCTCCAGCTCTCAAACGCTTTTCCTGTTCCCCATGTCTCTCAGTAATCATTGACAGTGACCAAGTCATCATATCCAGTATTTCCTTTATTACTCTGGAATCTAGTTCTTCTGGACCTAGTGAAGAGACCAAAGAGGGAAACCCAAGTGCTCTCTGGTATCTACTAATTTATCTTGGGTTCCAATTCTCTATTAACTCTTTTTGTTCTATCTTTTCCAATCCAAAGATCATTCTCTGTGGCATAGAAAGCAGGACCAAAACAAGTGTTGAATAATTCTCTTCATCATCCACTGTTAGCAGCCCATCTAACTTCAAGCAGTGATCTTATCTATTTAATCCTTTTCTTTTTCACAATATATTTAAAAAGAAAAAAAAATTACTCTTTCGTTACTGTTGGCATCCATTCCTAATCTCATTCTGAATTTTAAAACTATTGACAGTATTCTTATAGGATAATTCTTTTCAAGGAATCACAAGACCTTTTTACCTTCTCTTTGGGTCAGCACTCATGGTGATAGGCCTGGTGCACAGCTGGAATTTCACTGGGCATAGCATAAAAAAGCTGAAAATCCCCTGTCACACAAGCTAATTTTTCCCCAAAAAAGCATTAAACCAGGGGCCGCTAGGTGGCGCAGTGGATAGAACACCAGCCCTGAATTCAGGAGGACCTGAGTTCAGATTTGATCTAAATAACACTTCCTGGCTGTGTGACAAGTCACTTAACCTCAATTGCCTCAGCAAAAAAACAAAACAAAACAAACAAACAAAAAACATTAAACCATCTTTCAAATTTAATTTGTCTAGGGGACTACTTTTAACATAGCCTTGTCAAAGGCGTAAAGACCAACACTAGAGCAGTAGGGTCTCTCCTTGGCTTACTTACTGCTATGTAATCAACACATCCTTCTGACAAGACACCTCATCACTGCAAATGCCAAGTCCAGGGATGTGCACTGAACTAAAATAACATTGCATCTTTACTGAACAGCCCATTCCATGCTATTGCTGGGTCAACCTCCTTTTGGTAAGTGCTATGTGGTCTATGAGTTTATCATTTCATGTCAAATCTAGGCTAAATCAGGCCTGGCTCAGAATAATTTCCATCAACTTTTTAATGTATTCAGCATTACATTTCCATTTCCATAGAAACCTTACCATCTTCTTGTTAGGCATCTTAGTTGAGAGTATTCTGTCTCTGAGTTTAATTTTTCTCTAGCATTTCCCTGCTCATCTCCTGACCCAATGATTTTGTCCGCTTTCCCCAAAGGCAAGTCACTTTTTCTCAACTCTGAATTTTTGTGTCACTCAGTCCTATTCTTCTAGGATAGCTCCAGTCATTTATTAAATATCTAGGAGACCAAAAGACAAAAGAAAGAATGGGAATGGGAAGAGGGGAGTGTCTACCTTGGGTTTTCCCAAAGTAAACAGGTTCAATAAATGACTACCCTTCAGTACATACCAAATTTTAGAATTTAGAATCATTTCATACACCACCTTAATTTATAGATGAAGAAACCTATGCTAAGAAAGGTAAATAACTTGGCAAAAATCACACATTGGTAGCTAAAGACTACATCTCCTGACTGCTAATCCAGGGCACTTTCTATTGACCTATCTTGTCTTCTTTTGCCCTCAGGGATCCCAGAGACTTATGGGCCAATAATGAAGAAAAAATCAGGTAAGTAGGTTAACAAGTCTTGCCTCTCAGGGATTAAAGATCAGGCTGGGGAAATTATACAGGATGCAAGAATTGTGTGTATGAAGAAAATTGCCACCTCTCCCCTAGTCACTCTAAGAGTGTTTTCCTAAAGGAGATGGAGAGGTTGTGGCTGGGTGGGGATGTCTCAAAGCTTTTAAATAAAGGCACAGTTTCTTGTGCCTTATACTTTATACACTATAAATTATCGTATACACAGGCAATATTACAATTATTGCCTAACAAGGAGACAGAGCTTGAGATCACATTCAAAAATGTTCTGTGGTGGAAGAAGACATTGCACAAAAGTAGCATAAACAAGTTGTCATTGAGAGAGCCGTCTGGGGAAGAGGACAGAAGATGTGAGGAAGTACTTGGTGCGAGTTCTGTCCCAGACTTCTTGGCTTTTAATTCATAAAATAAGGCTAGATCCAGAGTTTCTCAGATAAGAGTCCAGTAGAAAGAGAGGAGAATGTGGGTAGTATCTGGTGGGTTGCTTTGTGGGAACAAGAGCAACCATTAAAGAAAAAAAGGTTTTGACATAGCAAGAACGAAATTATGTAATGTTGAATGACAAAAGAGATGACAACAATCAGATTCATAATGCCCAAGACTGCAAAATCAACAAGTATGTTTTCCTTGTGTGGCTCCTTCCTTGTTGTCCATTTTAGGTCTCTCTCCCCTCCCCCTCTCAATTCTCCTTCTTCCCCAAAGTCTGTATTTATCAATAAATCAACAAATATCTGCTGAAATCATGTTGAACAATAAAGTGGAATAGAAGAGAAAAGATCTTATTCCTATCCTTTGGGATCTTATAGTCCACAAAGAATGACAATAGTCATTATGAAACAAAGAACAATTAATTGTTTGTACTAGTACTAAATGGTTTATAATGTCCCTGGTTCTAATGATTTAGGATTCTAAGCCTTAAAGTGCTTTAGGAACTGGGAGAAGAGAACAATAAATGAGTGTTGGAGGTTTTGTGGAAGGCATGGAATTTGAGCTAGGACTTGAAGGACTTATATAGCATTTGGATAAACAGAAAGAAGAAAGAAGGAATTCCAAATAGAGGGGATGTGGACATTTAGACTTTATTTTTATTATTAGTAGGGAGTTATCGAAGATTTTTACAGGAATGCAAATAGTCCTTTGGGTACAGAAGACTGGCTTCAATGAAAATGCACAATGGGAAATACTTGTGAATATGGTAGGAAAGATAAATAAAATAGGACTAGATTGTAGATAGTATGGATACTATGGTGAAGATTTGAGACTTCATCCCTAGTAAATGAGAGTCACTTAAGATTCTTGAAGAAAATGATATGATAAGAAAATGATCAGAATCATTCTTTAGGGAAATTATAGTAGGTTAAGAATATTTTGGAAAAGAAAAAACTGCAACTAGAAATATAATAAATTTGAAGGCTGCTGCAGTAGTGAAAGTGTGAGCAGATGAAGATCTAAATTATTGTTAATACCCAGCACTAAGCTGGGATGCTTTCTTTTCTTTTCTTTATTTATTTATTTTTGCTGAGGCTGGGGTCACACAGCTAGGAAGTGTTAAGTGTCTGAGATCAGATTTGAACTCAAGTCCTCCTGAATTCAGGGCTGGTGCTCTATCCACTGTGCCACCTAGCTGCCCCAAAGGTCTAAATTATTAATGAGGTAGGAAGAATGGAAGAAAAAGGATAAATTCAAGAAAAACTGTGAAGGAAGATTTGAAATAACTTCATGACTGATATGAAGTGAGAGAAAAATGTGTCAAAACTGACTGAGGATTCCAACCTGGGTCATTGAGAATAGAATAGATTCCTCAATGTAAATAGATATTTTGGAAGGAGAACCAGATTTTAAGGGGAAGATATTGAGGTGAGACATTGAGATTAAGGTGCCAGGATAATTAAAAATGTGGAGTCTTCTGCTAAGGAGAAAAATTAGAACCAGATATTTGGGAGTTATTTGTTATAGTTCTTGTCTCCTTTATGACCCAAAAACTCTGTACTCACATAAACTGGGTCAGATCTTTGGGGCCTGACTCCAAAGAGTCTCCCTTTGCCTGGAGTTTTGTTCTGGAAAAAAATCTCAATAAATCTTTGGTATAACTCATGTCTAAGTCTTCCCATATAGGTAATACAATCCTTATTCCTGACATATGTTCAAAATATTATGGGTATCAGATACAGAACAATACTGTATTTCCTTTATCATAAAAAATGGGGACTCACCCCATTAACAAAATACAGAAACACAAAAGACTCAGAAAGCTCATTATATTTGCTAGATCAAAGTTTCTTAAATTGTAGGTCACTACTATATAATTGAATATGAGGGTCATGAAAAGTTTGGCAACAGGAAAAGGTATCAAATATTCCACCAAGATTTAATTCTTTATGTAAAAATAAACAAGCACATCCATCTAATTAGTATGCATTGTTTTCATCTTTAATAAATGGCAAAGTTATATGTATGCTAAAGGATTGTTTTAAAATAAATTTCTTTATGATTTCTTTTTATTTTTTCATAGTAAATTTATTTATTTTTAATACACATTGTTTTATTTACATGTTGGAAGAGAAAAATTAAAGCAAAAGGAAAAAACCATGGGAGAGATAAAAAAAAAAAAAAAACAGAAAACAGAAAAAAGAAATGAACATAGCATGTATTGATTTACATTCAGTCTCCTTAGTTGCAGATGGCATTTTCTGTCTAAAGTCTATTGGGATTGATTTAGATCACTGAACTGTGGAGAAGAACCAAGTCTTTCATAGTTGATCTTTGCACAATCTTGGTTTTTCTGTGTACAATGTATTCCTGATTCAGCTTGTTTTGCTCAGCATCAATTCATATAAATCTTTCCAGGCCTTTCTAAAATCAGCTTGTTTATTATTTTTTATAGAACTATAATATTCCATTGCCTTTATATACTACAACTTGTTCAACCATTCTCCAATAGATGGGCATCTACTCATTTTCCAATTCTTTGATACTACAAAAAAAGTTGCTACAAACTTTTATATATGTGGGTTCTTTTCCCTCCTTTATGATTTCCTTGGGATACAGACCCAGTAATGGTACTGCTGGGTCAAAGGGTGTGCACAGTTTTATAGCCCTCTAGGCATAGTTTCAAGTTGTTTTTAGGAAAGGCTGGATCGTCCAGCAATGCATTAGTGTCCTAGCTTTCCCACATCCCCTCCAACATTTATCATTATCTTTTCCTGTCATATGAATTATTTTTAGGAAATGGTTGATTTGTATACCTATTTTACGTACTTACACATCTGATTTTTTTTTTTTTTTTTTTTTTGCTGTGACAATTGGGGTTAAGTGACCTGCCCAGGATCACTCAGCTAGGAAGTGTTAAGTGTCTGAGATCCGATTTGAACTCGGGTCCTCCTGAATTCAAAGTTGGTGCTCTATCCACTGCACCACCTAGCTGCCCCTATATCTGATGTTGCATTAAAATTTATTGGGCTAAAAGGGGTCACTAGTGGAAAAAGTTTAGGAAGTCCTGCCCTAGATTATTCTTTAACTCCAAGATAAAGAGACACTTTGGTAATGCTTAATAAATACTTTATTCATCTTCTACATACAGTGTCAGATAATTCATATCCATAGGAGGGAGAGCTGGTGGCAGTGTTCAGAACTTCTGGTCCCCAGTGATGAGGTTTCAGTCCTCAGCAGTTGCCTTCAGCTACAAGCACAGTGTTGAGAAAATCTCTCTCTAGAAGGCAGGTGCCTGCTTGAACTCAGGAACTCATTGTCTCTTGAGAACTCTAAAATCTGGGGATCCTCAAATACACAAGGTAATGTTTGGAAGCATCTGTTCTCATTATCACTGATCTTAGAAAAGGAAACAAAAAGTCACTTTGTTGCAAGAGAAGCCTTCTATTGGTAGAGTGAGGACGAAGGAGAAAAGTAGATTATTTAGAAAAGAATATCAATGAACCATTTTTAAAAATACCCAGAGAAGAGGGCAAAGGTTGAGACCTAGTGAATGAATTTCATCAGTCCAGAGATAATATGTTCAAGTTTGAAAGACAACTCAAGAGTTCATAGCTAACTGATGGTAAAGGGAGGAATCCTTGGCAACTACTCTATCACTCTTGGAATAAGACAAAGAACACAAACTCTGACTCAGCTTTCCAGCAGACATCTATGTTGAGAGCCAAGCTGAACACCTACTTAGTTATGTAAATTGAGTTCTGGCTTCTCTGACAACCTGGTACATTAGATAAGGAATATTTTGTAGCTACTATTCTGCCACATGTTTCAGTTGTTTTTGGCAAATTAGTAGTTTTATAATTATAAATGTTGGAGGGGATATGAGAAAACTGTTGGTGGAGTTGTGAAATGATCCAAGCATTCTTTTTTTAATACTTTATTTTTTAAATTAATTTTATAATTATAATTTTTTGACAGTATATGTGCATGGGTAATTTTTTTACAACATTATCCCTTGCACTCACTTCTGTTCCGAATTTTCCCTTCCTTCCCTCCACTCCCTCCCCTAGATGGCAGGTAGTCCCATACATGTTAAATGTATTATAGTATATCCTAGATACAATATATGTATGCAGAACTGAATTTCTTGTTGCACAGGAGGAATTGGATTCAGAAGGTAAAAATAGCCTGGGAGAAAAAACAAAAATGCAAACAGTTTACACTCATTTCCCAGTGTTCCTTCTCTAGCTGAGTCTGTCCATCAATTGAAACTGAATTAAGATCTCTTTGTTGAAGATATCCACTTCCATCAGAATACATCCTCATACAGTATTGTTGTTGAAGTGTAGAATGATCTCCTGGTTCTGCTCGTTTCACTCAGCATCAGTTGATATAAGTCTCTCCAAGCCTCTCTGTATTCATCCTGTTGGTCATTTCTTACAGAACAATAATGTTCCATAACATTCATATACCACAATTTATCCAGCCATTCTCCAATTGATGAGCATCCATTCAATTTCCAGCTTCTAGCCACTACAAAAAGAGCTGCCACAAACATTTTGGCACATACAGGTCCCTTTCCCTTCTTTAGTATTTCTTTGGGATATAAGCCCAGTAGTAGTACGGCTGGGTCAAAGGGTATGTACATTTTGATAACTTTTTGGGCATAATTCCAGATTGCTCTCCAGAATGGTTGGATTCTTTCACAACTCCACCAACAATGCATTAGTGCCCCAGTTTTATGATACAAACATTCTGGAGAGCAATTTGGAACTATGCCCAAAGGGGCTATAAAACTGTTCATACCCTTTGATCCAGCAGCACCATTTCTGGGTCTATAACCCAAGGAGATCATAAAAGAGGGAAACTGATGTTGAGTGAGGTAAACAGAATCAGGAGAGTATTATACACAGTAGCAGCAACTATTATATGATGGTCAATTATGATAGACTTAACTCCTCTCAGCAATGTGGTAATCCAAGACAATTCCAACAGACACATGCAGAGAGAGAGCTATGGAGCCTGAATATGGATTGAGGCACAGTATTTTTACTTTGTTTGTTTTTTGCAGTTTTCTTTGTTTCTCCTTTTGGTCTGATTTTTCTTGCACAACATGACAAATATGGAAATATGCTTAAAAGGATTGTACATTTTTAATGTTTATCAGATTTCTTGCTATCTTAGGGAGGGGGGAGTAAGGAAAGGGAGAATAACCTGGAATGCAAAGTTTTAGAAAATTTGATGTTAAAAACTATATTTATATGTATTTGGAAAAATAAAATATTATATTTTTTAAATTTTTATTTTGTTTTTTATTAATTTTTATAATTATAACATTTTCTTTGACAGTACATATGCATAGATAAATTTTTTTTTTTTTACAATATTATCCCTTGTACTCCCTTCTGTTCCGAGTTTTTCCTCTCCTTCCCTCCACCCCCTCCCCTAGATTGTAGGCATTCCCATACATATTAAATATCTTATAGTATATACTAGGTAAAAATAAAATATTATTGGGAAAAAACATATGAGTACTTTTGTGTTAAGCAATGTGTGTGTGTGTGTATGTGTATTTTGACATGTTTGAGCCCAGCAAATAAATACTTGTGCTATACTTAATTTATATATAATGAATTTCTTTCTACTTTCTACCTTAGGAAGACCCTAGATATGTGCCAAAATTTAAGGTTTAGGTAAGTTTTCTTTGGAGCATCAGAGTGGGAGTGTAATAAGTTTAAGAGGGAGAAAAGAGAACTTAACTCATTAGAGTCCAGGTAACTCAGGTCTGATCACCATGTTGTGGATCCAGGGGAAAGGGAGAGATTGCCCCAGCCCTTCTTAAATCTAACAACAGTATATTATTATTAGTTTATCTATCAATTTATCCATTTATTTACTCATTTATTTATTTATTTAATGGAAGAAGGCATTCAGGAATTGAAAGTTTAGAAATTTCCCTCTCAGATTCTCCTAGACTATTCACTATAAAGTTCTGCAACTTTCCATTTTCTGCTCCTGAGAGACAAAGGTGTTATTCTTTCTACCCACACTAACCCGCACTCCCACTGCTGCACTTTAGTCTACAAGTCCAAGGGCAGTAAAAGACAAGGGTGAGATATTTCACAACTCACTTTATAGACCACAGAAGGAATGGCTTCTCTTCAATCAAATAATTATCTGGAGACAGACCCAACCTCTGGAACCCAGGATATTTGGTATTTGTGTTCAAGTCCACTTCTTGGGAGAGATCCTTTAGATACTCACTGCAGGGTTCACATCTTGTAATATATCAAGTTGGGGTGTGTGTGTGTATGTGTGGTGTGTGGTGTGTGTGTGTTGGGATAGGAGAGAACTCTTCAAATTGACCAGGGACTTCTGGATCAATTTCCTATTATAGATATAAATATTGGTTGTAGAAAGTCATAAACATTTCCCCCTCCAATTCTGTTAAGGAATTACAGAAGGAAAGTGTCAGCTATTGTAAAAGATCAGCAGATTTTTTTTCTCAACAGTATTTATTTTTCCAAATAAATGTAAGGAACAATAGGATATTTTTTATATTATCCTATGTAAGGATAGTTTCCAACATTCTTTTTTTTTGGTAGCTTCTCAATTTGCTTTCTTGTTTTCCCCCCTTTTTTCTTAATAATAGCTTTTAATTTTCACAATATATATAAAGATAATTTTCAATATTCATCCTTACAAAACCTTGTTTTCCAAATTTTTCTCCCACCCCCTCTCCTTGATAGCACAAATTTGTAGTTGTTCTTCGTTGTAAACAACTTTTGAGTTTTCCTCTTAGAGAAAAATTGTAAATTGAGTCGAGTTCAGACCTAAGGAGAAGGTTAGTTACCTAGATTTGGGAGGGTTTTTTTTTTTTATTAAATTGATAATTTTTATTTACCAGATATATGCATGGGTAATTTTACAACATTGACAATTGCCAAATCCCTTGTTCCAATTTTTTCCCCTCCTTCCCCCAGATGGCAGGTTGACCAATACATGTCAAATATGCTAGAGTATAAATTAAATACAGTGTATGTGTACATGACCAAACAGTTGTTTTCCTGTACAAAAAGAATCAGACTTTGAAATAGTGTACAATTAGCCTGTGAAGGAAATCCAAAATGCAGGCAGATAAAATTAGAGGGACTGGGAATTCTATGTAGTGGTTCATAATCATCTCCTAGAGTTCTTTCACTGAGTGTAGCTGGTTCAGTTCATTACTGCTCTATTGAAACTGATTTGGTTCATCTCATTGTTGAAAATGGCCTCATCCATCAGAATTGATCATCATAAAGTATTGTTGTTGAAGTATACAACGTAGATCTGGGAGTTTTAATGGTTTACCTTTTTAATTCTCATTTCATACAGTGAAATTAAAAAAAATTATTTTTCCCAATTACATGTAAAAGTTAATTTTTAACATTCATTTGAAAAATTTTGAATTCTCGATTCTCTTTTTCTTTTCTTCTTGTTCCTCTCTCCAACCTGAGATGGTATGTAATTTGATAGAGACTATATATGTGCAATCACATAAAATATGTTTCCACATTAGTCATGTTATAAAAGAAGACACAGATTAAAAAAAAAAAAAGCATAGAAAAATAAAAATCAATAGTATGCTTCAAACTTCATTCAATCTCCATCAATTCTTTCTCTGGAGGTGGACAACATTTTTTATCATGAATCCTTTGAAATTGTCTTGGAACATTGTATTGCTGAGAATAGCTAAGCCATCCACAATTGATCAACATACAATTCTATTGTTACTGTATACAACATTTTCTTGGTTCTGCTCACTTCACTTTGCATCAGTTCACATAAGTATTTCCAGGTTTTTCTGACATCAACCATGCAATGAATGTCTTAAAAGAGTTTAAGGCATAATTGAGGAACATCCATAGGGGAATTGGGACATATTCTCCATGGAGCCACATAAGCAGAAAGGAATATCACTCAAGGAGTGTCACAACTTTATCAAAAATCAATACTTCTAGCAGTAAAGAAGAGCTGACTGAATTTAAGAGAGAGCTACTGTTGGCCATCAAATATCTAGCAGTAGTAGACTAGAAGCCTATTTAAGTTTACCAGCAGAGATCCTGTGGGGAGGAACCCAAAGAGAAAAAGACAATAGAGGTTTTGTAGTATTGGAGGTATGAGTGCATCAGCTATATGTATTCCCTCATTACCCAATTTTCTCAGTTTGTGCCTACTTTTCTTATTTGTGGGAAAGAATACCCCAAATTAATGGAGGGATATTTTATAGCTACTCTTCTTATTATGCTACATTAGTAAATGGGGCTGCTCTGAATTATGTCTACTAGCTGTCTACTATTTCCCTCTGGGGATTCAATTTAGGATTTAGGAGAGTTAGGAGAATAGTCTAAGAATGCTGCATATGCATATGGATATGTATGCAGGTATAAAAGTATTTCTGTTTTGCATGTATTTGCATGTGGGACTGACAGATCTTATATATATGATAACAACTTAAAATCATGCAAATAAAGTGGCTAAAATATCCATATCCTTTTTCCAAAGATTCCATTGACAGGCATATACTTTCTAGAATGTCATCAGTAAGAAGAAAAGCCCCAGATACATCAAATTATTTATAGTAGGAATTTTTTTTTTAATTTATGGTAGCAAAGGCCAGGATACAAAATAGATGTTAGTCAAATAGAGAATGGCTAAACACATTGTGATACATGACTGTAATCTGCAATTAGGAATTGACAAATATGTCTAAAAGAATTGCACATGTTTAACCTATATCTGATTGGGGAAGGAGATAAGGGAAGGGAAAAAGAAAAAATTTGGAACACAAAATCTTACAAAAATGAATGCTAAAATCTATCCTTCCATGTACTTGAAAAAATAAGGGGCAGCTAGGTGGTGAAGTGGATAGAGCACCAGCCCTGAATTCAGGAGGATCTGAGTTCAAATCTGGTCTCAGACACTTAACACTTCCTAGCTGTGTGACCCTGGGCAAGTCACTTAACCCCAGCGGGGGGGGGGGGGGACTATTTAAAAAGAAATTGACAAGTATGGTGAATATAATGGAGCATGAAAAGATTTACATGAACTGATGCAAAATGAAGTAAACAGAGCCAAAAGAACAACATATATAGTATTCATGGGAAGAACAACAACTTCAAAACAATTGAAAATGAATTCTGCAGAATTACCAAGAAGGTTTGTCCCAAAATAGAAATATGAACAGATACCTTCTCTTATTCTTTGTAGAAATGGGAGGTCCATGGATGTGAAATATTGCATATGTTATTGGTTTTTTCAATGTATTGTTAGTTTTGTTTATTTTTCTTTTCTTTCTCTTTTTTCTTTTTAAAAATTTTGTTATATGAGATGACTCTCTGGGAGGAATAAGAGGAGGGGGATGGATACAGAGGAAAATTAGGTGATATAAAAAATGTCTCAATAGAATTTTATTGAAAAAAGTTATTTTTAGATAGCTAAATAGAAAAGTTGGCAGAATGAGTTTAATCATCTACCCAACAACAAAAATCACAATTTTTATTAAAGTTGATGAGCTTTGGAAGATATCCAGTTCATCATAGAATTCTTTTTACTTTATTCTTTGAAATAGATATCAGCACATAAACTAGAATCTTCTTTATTATTGTCTTCTTCTATTCATCATGAATAGTGTAATGAAAAATAATCTATAAAATTCTATGATGAACTGGATATCTTCCAAAGCTCATCAACTTTAATAATGATACTATTGCTTTGAATTAAGAAATTAGAAAATGACCCCGCACATGTGAGATTACTTGGAAGCATCATACCTGTCATGTTGTAAATATCCAAGAAGAGATTTGGAAGATACTGTATTTAGTAAGCAAAAATATTATCACATAAACATATAAAAAGAAAAGAAACTTTCTTGAGAAATAAACAATGGCTTATTATTAATGTAGAAGTCATTTGAGATGAGCTTTCATTAGCAAAAGCAAAAATCAAATTTACCATCAAATTAGAAAAAAGAAGAAAATGAGGGGGGGAAAGACAGGATATATCGAGAAACGCCCATTAAAGCTGCTCTGAAGTTCCATCTTACATGTATTAGAATGGAGAAAATAAATTATTCAGGCACAGGGCTAAGCACTGATGAAACAAAAGGAAGCAAAACAGTCTGGGCCCTCAAGGAGGTCAGGCTGTAATGTTTACATGTAAACAAAGGTAAAAAAGTAAGTGGACATTAAGGATAAACAGGAAATGAGAGACAGAAGGCACTAGCATTAAGAAGGATTGGGAAAGGCTTCTAGTAAAAGAGATTTTAGTTGAGATTTAAAGGAAGCCAGGAAAGCCAGAAGGCAGAGATGAGAGGAGGGTCTAGAGTATTGCATCGATAAGTGTGTCAACAGATAATCACAATATACTGAGACTCATGTGAAAGCCAAATTTATTACAAGAGAAATAAACATACAAGTGGAGTCCAAAGTTCACAGTCCTTACAAAATTTCCATATTTTTGATAGAACAACAAAAGGAAGAGGAGAAAGTGGGAAGGCATGTCATGAGAGGACAAAAATGCTGCAAAGGTGAAAGAAGGATAAAACCCCTCGTGAATGGGAGGGACAAGGTGATGACAAAAGCTATATTCTTTTTCTTGGAAACTGCTAAACTATGAAGATAGGAAGATCCACTTACCTACAAAGGACAACAGTTGCACAAGCTTTTTACCACTTTAACACAGACTGGATGACTTCTGTCTTGCCTCACCAGAACACATAGGAATCCAGTTTGAGGTGCAAAAGAACAAATTATGTCATCTTCGGTGGGGGTCAGGGGTTTTTTCCTTGCCACATTCAGGACCTCCTGCATGTTTTAGGTCTAGTATTTATGAAAAATATAGCAATTTAAAAGACAAGTTTAGGAGATCCCCTTAACAGCTTTTAACATGACAACTAGAGAAAATGTCCAAAGCAGAGATAGCATCTTTTCTTGTTCATTTAACAGCCAGGAAGCCAGCGTTACTGGACTGAGCAGTAAATGTCAGAAAGTAAAGTGTAAGAAAATTAGAAAGCTAGAAAGGGACTAACTAGTCTATGAAAATTTTGATAAACAGAAGTTTTTTTTTCCCTTTTTAAAAATTAATATCCCTCTGTTTTCAAAATACATGCAAAGAAAGCCTTCAACATTCACCCTGCAAAATCATGTGCTCCAAATTTTTCTCCCTCCTCTCTTCCCATTCCCTCTCCTAGAAAGCAAGCAATCCAAGATAGGTCCCACATGTACAAATCCAGCAGACCTACCTTCACATCTATCATGCTGCACAAGATAAACCAGACCCAAAAGGAGAAAAAATGAGAAAGAAGAAAAAAGCACAAGCAAACAACAACAACAAAAAGGTGAAAACATGATCTACAATCAGTCCCCAAGTCCTCTCTCTGGATGCAGATGATTCTCTCCATCACAAGTCCACTGGAATTGGTCTGAATCACCCCATTGCCAAAAAGAGCCAAGTCCATCATGGATGATTGTCACATAATCTTTAGCAGAAAATTTTGTATTTGATCCTAGAAGTGATAGGGTACCATTGGAGTTCATCGATTAGGAGGGTGATAAGTTTTTTAAAGAAAATCAGGAATGGAGGATGAATTAGAATGGGGAGATTTGAGGCAGGTAGACTTTTTGGTAAATTATTGCAACAGTCCAATTACAAAGTGATTAGGACTTGCACTAAAGTGGTGATAGTATCAAAGTTAAAAAGAGGGCATATTTGAAAAAAATTGCAAAAGTAAAATTGATAGACATTGGCAACAGATTGGATATGAGGAGTGAGAAATAGTAAGGAATTGAATTGATTCCTAGGCTTCAAGCCTGAGAAACTGGAAGGATGGAAAAAATGAATTCCATTTTAGACATTCTGAGTTTAAGATTTTTACTGGACATCCAATTTGAGATGTGTAAAAGGCAGTTGGAGATATGAGACTGGAGTTCAGCAGATTTTAGGATAGGATAGATAACGGAAATAGTATAATCAGATCTCAAATTATATTATGAAATAGCAGTCATCAACTATCTGGTATTGGTTAAAGAATAGAGAGATATCATTGGAACAGACTAGACAAAGAAGATTGGGAACATCAGAAATCAACAATTTAATAGTTAATGAAGTAGAAAATATTAATTTCCAAGAAAACAATTTTTATTTGATTAAAAAACAAAAACAAAAGACTTCTGGAAAAATTGGAAACTAATTTGACAGAAATTTAGCTAAAACTAACACCTTAAATTATAGTCCACAATATATTCTAGCTGAAACAGAATCTTTATGTTAAAGATAATTTTATTGAAAAAAAAAAAGAGAAATAAATCCTATATCTCTCACAACTATGGATAGAAGATATATTCTCAATCAAATAAGGATAAAGAAATTACAAAAATTAAAATAAATAACTTTGATTACTTGATACACAGACATTAATGTATCTAGGATAAAAAGGAAGGTTATTGAACAGGAAAACAATCTTTTAATCAAATTTCTATAATAAGGTTTTGGTATCCAAAACAACAATATATATGTACATATGTGTAATATATATATACATACATAACTAATAACTATTCCCTAATAGATCAATCGTCAAAGGATATGAATAAATAGCCCTTAAAAGAACTGCAAGGTTTTCACAACCACATAAAGGAATGCTTTAAATCACAAATAATAAGAGAAATATAAATCAAAACAATACTGAGACTATTAGTGGAAATCAGAAAAAAATGGCCATCATAAATGCTGGAAGGGTTGTAAAAAGATAAGCACACTCACACATCATTGGTGGAACTGTGAAATGATACAACCATTTTGGAAAGCATTTTGGAATTATACAAATAAAGTGACATACAAAGTATGTCCACATACTTTGAGCCAGAGGTCCAACCAGACTGGGCTTATATCCCAAAGAATCTATCAATAAGAAGAAAATCTCCATATAAAATGTTTACAGTAGCACTTTTTTCATAGATAAGAATCAGAAACATAGTAGATTTCCTTCAATTGGGGAATAGCTAAACAAAATATGATATATGAATGTAATAGAATATTACTATGATATAAAAAATTATGTATGCAATGAATTCAAAGAAGCATGGTAAGATATATATGAACTGATGTAGAGTAAACTAAGCAGGGCAATGAAAACAATATATATGATAACTTATATTGTATTTTATTGTATTTAGTAAATGGAAAGGACGATTATGTGCCCAAAAAAAGTAAATGTAATAAAATTATAAAGATCAAGCAGGACTCAAATAAAGGAATATAAGAAGAAATACCCAATATACCCTTTGAATAGATGAGAGGTCCATAGATATTACACATTGTACAAATTTTTAGGCTTTTTTTTTTTTTTAACATATTGATTAGTTGTACTGATTTTTTTTTCTTTCCTAAAAAATGGTATTTGTTACATGGGATGGCTCTCTCTGGGAGAGGTTGAGAGAGTAATACCTGGGATAATTATGATAATGTTTTTTAAAAACTCAGAAGATTTTAATGAAAAAAATTTTAAGTTTGTGTAGAGAAAAGAGAGTCCTGAGCAAAGTCTTACAGTATATTACAATTAGTGAATGTAGCATGGAGGAAGATAAAGCAAAAAAATACAAAGGATTAGTCAGATAGGTAGTAAAGAATAAGAAGAGAAGTATCATGAAAAAAAGAGTATCCAGAAGAAGGTGATCAACAATGCAGAAAGGTCAAAATTAACAAGGATTGAGGAGACCCCATAAATTTAACAAATAAATCATTTTTAATTCTGGAGAGAATAATTTTGGTTAAGTGATGAAATTAGAAACCATATTACAGGAGTTTAAGAAGAGAATGAGAGGAGACACTGAATGTAGATGGCTTTTTCAAGAAGTTTGACTAAATAAGGGGAAAAAATAAAGCTATGGTCAGATATGATCAGATCAAGTAAGGATCAAGTGAAGTTATGCTCTCTTGCTTGAATTGACTATCAACAAATCAAACATTAAAGAGCTATCCTGAAGGTCCTCTTGACTGTTTTGTACACAGGCACCTAGAAAATTTATGTCTGGGGCAGCTAGGTGGCACAGTGGATAGAGCACTAGCCTTGAATTCAGGAGGACCTGAGTTCAAATTTGATGTCATACACTTAACACTTCCTAGCTATGTGACCCTGGGCAAGTCACTTAACCCCAGCCTCAGGGGAGAAAAAAAAATGTCCTAGCTTTTATTCCCCTAAATCAGGAGTTCTCAAACTAAGGCCTGCAGGCCAGATGCGGAGCTGAGGATGTTTATGCAGCATGCAGAGTTATGGCAAATGGACTGAGGGGTGGAGACAGAGTATGAGTTTTTGTTTTCACAAAAATACAATATAAATTATCAGGGACGCAGTAAAAATGATGACACTTCCTAAAAAGTCATCAATCTCATCAAAGAATTTCCTGACCTACCAACCAGGATCTTTCCCTCCTGGGAACCTCTGAGAGCAAATATCATACTATTATATTAATAACTAATTATTAAATTGGGATCCAGCCTTTTCTCCTTTTATTTCCTCATTATAGACCAGCTCTTGTTGTAGTTGATCTCTGAAAGATATGAGTGATTGATGTGTTTACTCCTAGTCATCAAGGAGCATGCTTGTCAAATTTTGATGGGAACGCACCCAACTATGAGACCTAACTTCTATCTAGACTATATACAGAATCCAATTTGAACAAATTCTTACCCTGGGGAAAGCAGCCCTTGTCCTTGTACCCCTACATTAGAGTTTAGGGTAACCTCGCTCATGAAGGAGAAAACCAGGCAGAGAACTCTGGCTGGATGTGGTTGGGATTTCCCTGTTCAGATTTCTGGAAGCTACTGAGTGTCACAAGCCACATTTTCAACAGGAGAAGCTGTAGTCTCCTAGCTATCTCCTCATTCAATGTCTAACAATCAAAGTTGATTTTCATATGTTAAGAGCATTCCCTTTCAGAAAGTTATTAACAGCTCTCAGGATCTCCAGTGGGGGTCTTTGGTTACAGAGAAACCACTGACCATCAATTTATTGATTGCCAGTTAGCCTAATTTGCAAATTGATTATTAATTACCCAGAAACTCTGTCTCTAGGGTTTTGCATTTGTCTCACTCCCTTCAGAGAAAGTACAAAATCTTTGCTCTACAAGAGGACTTTCAGGGACTGCCCCCTTCTGGGTGTTAAGTATTTTCTCTTTCCAACAATGCCATCCCTTGTTTTTCTAAGCTCTCTCTGGGAAGGAGTTGTACACAGATCACTGGACATTATACTGGCATCACTGTGGAGGGGTCAACTAGTTTTATATTAGATAAAATATTAGTTCCTGGCTGCAGCTAGGTAGATACAGAGCCAGGTGTGAAACCAGGAAGACCTAAGTTCAAATTTTAATTAAGATACTTTCTAGCTGTGTGACCCTGGGAAAATCAGAGATTACTGTCTGCCTCAGTTTCCTCATTCATAAAACAGAGTAATAATAGTAGCTACTTCCCAGGGTTATCATGAGTATCAAATGATATAACATGTGAACCACTTTGTATACTTCAAGTAACTGTACAAATGTTGGTCATTATTTCAGTAGGCAGTGGGCTAAAATGAACCTACCTTTTGCCACTGCATATACCTATGGACACTCTTCTGCCACTGTACTGTTGATGGGAATTGATCTACTGTCTACTGCTGCTAAAGGCTTATTCCTGTTCCCTTTAGGGCCCACATCTGTGCTCACTGTCCTTTGGAAGGCACTCCTGGGATCAGAATCTCTGTCTCCTGCCTACTCTGACCGGCTCCAATTACTTAATCTAATAAACATTTATTAAGTGCTTACTGTGTGCTAGACACTCTGCTAGGGCAGGAAAGCTGCCACTAATAAGTCCTAAGCTCATCTATTTCATGCTGATCCTTAACAGTACCTTCAGCCTGAGGACCAAGCATTGATCCTGCTGGGGTTTTACTCTCACCACACCCATGGAAGGCATGACTCTGCCCCCTTTGCAACAGATTGCTGCAAGCAACACTTGTCTATATTTTTAAGGTACATTCTGGAGGTGTTGCTACTTCTGGGGCCTGACCCTATCCTCCTATGTTGGGTAAAGGTCATAAAGCAACAAAGCCAGAGACAGCTCAAGGCCAAAATGTGTGGTCAATCTGCCATGCCCATGCATTAACCATTTCTGTGGGTATTGGATAAGTGTGACTGAGATATGAGCTCTTTGCTCTGCAGTAAGGGACTCCTGAGTTACAGTTCCTGTAGTTTCTAGGTTGGATGTAAATGTTATAAGTTGTGGCAGCATCCTTGTTTGTCGTTAGCTAATGAAACGGTAGGTAATTGGCACAGCTGTTTACATCCTCAATTCCAGAAACTTTTCTTGACTCCTGCAGAGAATTCAGCTCTGTCCTTTCGAATGATTCCACCAATGGGTTACAGTTAGTGTCAAACTCAATTAGAAACAACCAATAAACTATCTATGAGGATCTTTGTGGACCACATTTTGACTTAGTAAATTACATATTAACATTATTTATGTTCTATTGTATTTTTATTTACTTTGTTAAATATTTCCCAATTACTTTTTAATTTGATTCAGGTCTTGTTAGGGAGTAATTACTCCTATTTGATACCTCATGACCAAAAATTACAATAAAATCCATGAAGTTAATTCCAGTTGACCTCTCACATTCCAGATTTAAAAATGAACATATAAAGTTCAAATAGTTGTGTTTTTTTGGTTTTGTTTTGTTTTAAGCATTTTTTTTTAAAGAAACTAAAATTACATGGTTTTGCATTGGTTTGCATTATCTCAGTATTGGGATCCCTCAAATCACCAGTGAATGGCTCGCTATGTCCATATACAATTATACAACTCTTCTATGTTAGTCAAGACTCAAGCCAGTCTCTTGGTATTTTAGGTTTCATGTGAGCACAATGATGCAATTAAAAGTCACTTAACAATAAAGAGATTTTCTTAGCCTCAGTGAGTTTCAATGTCTATTCTACTAATTTATTTTGTTCAAATTTTGTTCAGTTAATTTCTGTTCAATAAAAATACCCACTGAGCTCTAAATCACTATTGAGTCAAGAAATGCAAATTAAGACAATTCTGGGAGACATTTCACATGCATCCAATTGGCTAAGATGACAGGAAAAGATAAAGATAAATGTTGAAGAGGATATGGGAAAACTGGGACACTCCTACATTGTTGGTGAAGTTGTGAAATGATCCAACCATTGTGGAAAGCAGTTTGGAACTATGCCCAAAGGACTATAAAACTGGAGAAAAATTTACCAAACTGATGTTGAGCAAAACAAGCAAAGGAATACATTGTACACAGTAATAGCAAGATTGTGCAAGAATCAACTATAAAAGACTTGGTTCTTCTCAGCAGTTCAGTGATCCAAGGCAATCCTGATAAACTTTGGATGAAAAATATCATCTGCATCCAAAGAGAGAACTATGGAAACTGAATGTAAATCAACACATGCTACATTCGTTTTTTTTTTTTCTTTTTCTTCTTTTTTTCCTTTTGTTCTGATTTTTCTCTCCCTACAAGATTCATAAGGAAATGGGTTACAAAATGAATGTATAAATAACTTTTTTTTTTTTTAAAGGAAAAACCTTATGTATATTCTTTTTTCCAGCAGTGGCTCTCCTGGGTCTACTCCCAATGATATCATAAAAGGGAAAAGGACCCACATGTGCAAATATATTTATAGCAGCTCTTTTTGCAGTGGCAAGGAACTGGAATTTGAATAGATGCTTATCAGGAGGGTAATGGCTAAGTTATAGTATATATATATATAGTATATAGTATAACGGAACATTATTGTTCTGTAGGAAATGAGGAGCAGGCTGATTTCAAAAAAACCTAGAAGACCTATATGCATTGATGCTGAATGAATGTGCAGAACCAGAAAGATATTGCACACAGTAATGGTAAGATGATCAATTATAATAGACTTAGCTCTTCTAAGCAATGTAATGATCTACGACAATTCCAATAGGTTTCATATCCAGAGAGAAAGCTATGGAGACTGAATATGGATTGAAGCATAAAATTTTTACATTTTTTTTCTTGTGTTTTTTCTCTTTAGGTCTGATTTTTCTTATGCAGCATTTAAAATATGGAAATATGTTTAAAAGCATTATACACATCAAATTGCTTGCTGTTTTGGAGAGGGGAGAAGTAGGGGAAGGAGGGATAAAAAAATTTGGAACACAAAATCTTACAAAAATTAATCTTGAAAATTATTTTTACATGTACTTGGGAAAATAAAAAATTAGTAAGGAAAAAATTTTGAAAAAAAAGGATAGGCATTAAGGATATTAGATACTGAATCAATAGATAGTGAGGATTGAGTTAACTCAGATGAGAAATTTCTTTCCTTTAGTTACTCAATGTCATCCACCAGTTGAGATAATAGAGCCAACTTGGAGCTCCTTGTGGCTATTTGCTATTCAACTAACTAGAAAAAATGATGTCTATAGTCTGAACTTTTAGTCTCTTGAACTAAGTTTGTAGTATGGTCTTAATATATTTAAAGGAAAAACTATCTTTCATGGAAAAAGGAGTTGGAATAGTGTTCCTACCCCAGGGGATGATAGTTGGGATAATCTCCTTTAGAAGATGGAATCAAAGACCTATAGAGCAGTTGACCCAAGTTGACCTCTCTCCCCTCAGTAACTAAAATAAAGGAGGAAATTATGGAGGAGGAAAGGAGAGAATTTGGAACTCAAAATTAAAAAAAAAATAGAACGTTAAAAATAAGTTTTAAAATGATTTCAGATAAGAACAGCTGAAGATTCAAAATATTCTGCACATATTTTTGAATAATATTTTATCTTTTCCCAATTACACATAAAAACAATTTTTAATATTTGATTTTAAAAAGTGAACTCCAAATTCTCTCCTTCCTCCCCGAGTAAGCAATTTGACATATGTTATATATGTCTGCACATATTTTAAAAGTACCCATCTATAGTTAAGTCACTCCTGAACTTAACCCATGACCATATCTTTTCTCCCTCACAGGGCCATTGTGATCACATCTGCAACATCTTCAATGAGTCCAAAATTCATAACCTTTTCCCCCAAACCCACTTTTCCCTATTACTGTCAAAGATACCATTATTCTCATAGTCACCCAGGTTCTTACTCTTAGTATCTTCCTTAACTCTTCCTTTTCACTCTTTCCACATTCATTCAGATGCCAAATCTTGTTCTATTTATTTCCATAACTTCTTTCCTATATGTTCCCTTCTTTTCATTTTCACAACCACCATCCTAGGTCAGTTCCTCATTACCTCTCACCTGGATTACTGCAATAGCCTTCTAATTATCCAACCTGCCTCAAGCCTCTATCCACTCCAATATTCCACATAGTTGCCAAGTACAGGTCATGTCAACTACCCTACCTCAGTCATTAAACTCTAGTGGTTCTTTATTCAACTCTTCTGTCATTTAAAGCTAGTTCCTTCCTATCTTTTTAGTCTTCTTATACATTACTCACTTCTGTAAACTCCATATTCCAGTAATATTATTCTATCTTCTGTTCTTTACATATAACCTCTCCCTCCTATTTTAATATTTCCTATGTCTGGAATTCTCTCCCACAATCCACTTTTCACAAGAGGTCATTCTCTCCCTCTTCCCATTTCCCTTCAACTGCTAGTGCCTTCCTCTCTAAGGTTATTTCCATCTATTC
Organism: Sminthopsis crassicaudata; assembly: GCF_048593235.1. Classification (NCBI taxonomy): domain Eukaryota; kingdom Metazoa; phylum Chordata; class Mammalia; order Dasyuromorphia; family Dasyuridae; genus Sminthopsis; species Sminthopsis crassicaudata. The sequence goes on from NC_133618.1 coordinate 577,835,432, forward strand.
TATATGTAGAGGCAGCTAAGTGGTGCAGTGAATAGGATGCTAGCCTTCAAATAGTAAGAACTAAGTTCAAATCTTACCTCAGACATTTATTAGTTCTATGATCTCGAACAAGTTACTTCACTTGTCTCAGTTTCCTCATCTTTGAAATGAGGATAACAGTAACACCTATCTCCCAAGCTATTGTGAAGATAAAATGTGTTATTTGTAAAAGCATTGTATAAATTCTAAAAGAACTCTATAATGGCTAGCTGTTTGTATCTTGCTCAAACTTATTTATAAGTATGTTGTCTGCCCTATTAAATACAAACTTTTTTAGGGAAGGGACTGTTTTTGCTTTTTCATTGTATCCATAGGGTTTAGCACTAAGTCCTTCCTAAATGTTTATCGATTGATTGATTGATTCAAACTTTTTCTGGAATTTCCCTTTAGGGGGAAGAGGAGGAGGGAGGGAGCAGGGGTACAAGATTTTCTGTAGTGGAACCACTGTGAGCAATGAATCTTTTTGCCCCAGTGCCTTGAGCTCTGCTAGGGTGGGGCAGGCTTAACCATTTGGCAATTAATCTCATGGGACTTGTGTCATATTTCTTTATTTACCTGATTTAGGTTCTTGAGATTTGCCAGAGAATTGAGCTATAGACTGTCTGATCCAATCTTCTCATTTTATAAATGGAAGTAACTGGGGCTCCAGAAAGAGGTTTTTCAAGAGCTACACTGCAAGTTAGAAGCAAAGGACCAGTCTAGAGGTCTAGAGATGGTAGCATTGCCACTAAAACTGAAGGGTCCCAATTCCTAGTTTATCATCTTTTCCATTATAGTACCCTCTACTACTTCACTATCTGGTCCCCATCTTATGGTAGAAGGAACCCTGATTTGAGCTATGTGACCTTAGTATTTCCTTTACCTCTTTGGCTTTTTCCTCTGTATAAATAAGATAATAAACGGTCTTTCCTCCTTACAGAACCATTGTGATTACACACTCGAAATAATAGATATGACCTAATTTAGACACTGAAGTTAGGTAGTTAAGGTCATACAACTTTTCACCTGCTTTCTTAGCATCTTCTTCAGGACCCAAAACCTAATTCAGAATAGCCATGGGGATTATATTAAATTGGATTGGATTGGCAGGGTGGAAGCTCACTGAGCCCAGAAGAGATAAGGTAAGGACACCCTCCCTTCCTGGGACCTGGGCCAAGGATTGATCCTATTTATCTTCCTTTCCCACTGCCTCCCTCCAAGGAGGAGAGGAAGCTTCAGAAATGATCAAGGAAATATGGAAGCTTCATCAACAACTACTCAAACAACACTGACAACAACCCAGCTATTAGTTGCTTCCTTCTAACCCTCCAAAAGAAAAACATCCTTAGTGGCCTGTTGTAGGTACCAGGGAAGAGGTGTAATGAGGATAATAAGGGAGCTGAACCAAATGATCTATAAGTCTCTTTCCGACCTAAATCCTAGAATCCTAAGGAATTTTGAGGGGGGGTTACAATTTCAGGTACATATTCTTATTCTGAGTGGGTTCAGTCAGTCCTGATCAGAGATTTTGTTCATCTTGCTTTTCACTTCTCACTTTCCTAGGGAATGGCAGTTTCCCTAGGATGGGCGTCTCCATCCCCACAAAGCTTAGTCTGCTCCAGGCCACAGGGCTTGCTCAGAGGCAGAGGCAGCCGCAGCATACATAGCCTCTGCTCTCACTTGCTCTCAGACAGGAAAGGGTTAATTCCTCAAACAGTATAAAATAGACCAAGAGGCAGTAATTAACCCGACAGGGGCCCTGGTCAAGGTTTTTGGATGAAAGGAGCAGGCTTGGCCAGGAGGTGTGGGGGTGGGAGAAGGAGAACGCACACACAGACTTTGAGGACCGGCGCACGGACGCGGTCAGAATTCCGGGATAGGGCCTGGGAACCTTTGGGAGAGACAGGGGGAAAGCGGGGGCGGACTAAGAAGAGTTTGTGGCCTCAGACTGCGCCCAGAAGGGGCGTAGCCCAAGTGGTACCCTACTAAGGCAGCCAATCGGAGAACCGGAAGCGGGAGCGCAGCCAGGACAAGACTCCGGCCCACGCGCGGGGATTGGGTAACAGCCGGACTCTGGGTCGCTGTCCAGTTTCTTGGCAAAGCGGGCATATAAGCCACTGGGAAGTGTCGCCTGTGGCACGGATTTTGCTGCTCTTAAGTGCTTCGCGGTTGCGAGTCTCCTGCGGTCATCGTCCCAGTTCCCGGGGTCATTCCATCTAGGGCACATTACAGTAGAGCAGTTTATCCTTGAGTCATTTCCTCAAGTATCCCTTTCTGCTCAGCTGCTTCCTTTCTTTGCTCCTTCAGGTGCCGTTGCAAATAGAAATGAATGAAACTTTCGAAAATCTTATCCATAGCTACGAATTCGAGAAGGTGTCGGACTTACGACCCTGGCTGTCCGAATATTGGTGAGTGAAATCCCCTTGCCCCTGCCCTGGGGGCACTCTTGGACAGGTACAACTGAACAAGATTAACAATTTTAGTTCTACCTGGATGGTGGGGAGACAGGTTATGAGGCAGAGGAGAGAAGGCTGGGGAATGGGGCAGAAAGCTTCAAAGGAACTGTTTGCTCTCCTGTTTCTCTTCCCCATTTAGAGGGAATTCCATACTCAAAAGTGGGGAGGGAGGGAGGGAGGGAGGGAGAAAGGGAGGGAAGGAGAGAGAGAGAGAGAGAGAGAGAGAGAGAGAGAGAGAGAGAGAGAGAGAGAGAGAGAGAGAGAGAGAGAGAGAGAGAGAGAGAGAGAGAGAGAGAGAGGAGGGTGAAGGGGGGAAGAGCAGGAAAGAGGAGAGGGGAGATGGGAGGGGGGGAGAGAAGAAATGGGAGAGTGGAGAAAGAAGAGAGGGAAGAGGGGAGAGAGGAGAGAGGGAGGGAGGGAGAGAGTCTGAGTTCAAGATCAGAATGTTAAATAGAAATAGAAAGGACTTTATAACTCGTTTCGGAGCCCAAGTCCCACGGAGTGTGTGGAGAGAGGGAGGTTCTCAAGATTCCTTCAGTTCTCTTCCAAGGATTGATTAGATGAACATTCCATTCATCCCCAAAAGGATAGAGATGGAGGGGAAAAGACATCTGGTACTTAAATGGGATGAAAGATGAAGTAAAAAGAGATACTAAGACAGCAGCAGGAGCTAGTGGAGAATCAGATTGTATTAACCTGATTGTATTGTTTCCCCTTCCCAGATCTCTCACCAGGGCTAGCTTTTCCTCTTTTCCCAGACCCTACCTATTCCATATTCTCTCTCTTTTTTTTTTTTTGGCTGAGATAATTGACTTGCCTACAGTCACACAGCTAGGAAGCATTAAGTGTCTAAGGTCAGATTTAAACTCAGATCCTTCTGACTTCAGAACTGGTGCTCTATTCACTGAGCCACCTAGCTGCTCCCCCCCCCCCCCATTCCTCACTCTCTTCCTCTCACCTTACTGCCTGGGAGGACCATGTGGTAGCTCTGTCCAATGAGACCTGTAGGTAGTTCTGGCTCTCAGATGATGATACCAATCCTGATGAGGATCTCTTCTTCCCTATATTTATTTGTCTTTCCCTGGCTTTCCAGAATTTTATCCTGGAAGACTAGGAAGTGCTAGTCCTACACAATAGGTTTTTCTGTGTATGTGCATGTGTATCTGCATATATCTGCAAATATATATGTACAGCTGTCTGTTAATCTCTTTGTGTGGAGATAAACATGGGGCTACTAGAAACCAGGGGCCCAAGCTGGGGTTGGCTCCTCTGAGTGAGCAGCCATCTTTCACAATTGGCATTTTGTGCCCTGAATACCCTATTGTCCTGGAAACTGGGAAAGGAGGAGATGTCTGCTCTGCTCACTACTTCTCCCTCAGTTTTCCTATCCGAACTGCCCCATACCACACATGTCAGTGCCTAGTCAGGGAAGCAGGAAAGACATGTCATTACCAATCAAAATCTTTGAAGCAGATGGAAGGTTGGTCTTGGCCCTGGCAAAGAGGGAGGGAGAAGAGTCCGATTATGGAGATAGGGGTGGCTTTCTTGTCCTAACAGAGTAGAGAACATAGACCATTGAGTCTATGGGAACAGAGCAGGATGTTTGTGAATGTATAAATGCAAAGGCACAGATGAGGAAGGCACCATTAACATTCAGAAAAGTATGAATAAACCTTAAGATTCCTTGCATCACCTGTCTTCCCTGCCAAATCATTAGGCTACCAAGATTTAGTTGTCTACATTTCCCAAACCTTAAGTGTAGAATTTTTCGGGGGAAAGTCCTTTCTAAACCCCAAAAGATTTCCCATAGTCTCTTAGTAACCTATCTCTCTTACTCTTGCAGGTCAGTGGCCATTGTTTTGGCCTTGATTTATCTCATGTTCATTTTCATGGGGCAGAGATATATGAAGGACCGAAAAGGCTTCAACTTACGATTGCCTCTAGCGACTTGGTCTTTCATCCTTGCCATTTTCAGGTATTGATTCCCACCTTTTTTCCTAATGTTTTTCCATATCACATAGATTCTAGACTTTCCTAAGGTTGCCATTTTCAGATATTGATTCCCACCTTTTTTCCTAATGTTTTTCCATATCACATAGATTCTAGACTTTCCTAAGGTTTACCACCTCTATCCCTTAGACCTCCAATACCCCAAACTTTTTTAATCACTAGTGGCCCCTAATCATATTTCCCCATTTCTCAGATCATAATAAATGTCAAATTCTCTCATCTCCTGAGTCAATGCCCAACACCTTCTTTACCATGATTCTACTATAATTCCCCAGAATCACAAAATCAATTTTCCATTCACCTCCAAACCTATCCACCTCCTAAGTCCTCAATTTCCTGAACCTTCAATGCTTTCTGAGGAATTCCTCATCCCTGGAATCCCCATATCCATATCCTCATAGTCCTTGACACTCTCAGAATCCCTTAGGGCTCTCATGCCTTTCAGGCCTCCCATTCTCTGGGGGCTATAAGGTCTCCCACCCCTGTAAATTTAGACCCCTTTTTAAGTGGGAAGTGGGATCAGGAACAGTTAAGGAAAAAGAACTCTTTAGAGGCTTTGGGCTAACCCTATTTCAGCATCCTGGGAGCTGTGAGGACATGGAAATATGGAGGAGCTCTACTCATAATAATGGGGCTGAAGGAGTCCTTGTGCCACCATGGTACCGTCAGTAACCCTACTGTGCGCTTCTGGGCCTTCCTTTTTGTACTCAGCAAAATTGTGGAGCTTGGTAAGTTACAATTTTCACCAGCCAAATTTCTGTGAAAGTTGCCCCCTTCCCACCCCTTCTCTTCCAGAAATGTTCTTCCTACTCTCAGGAAGCTCTTACTCTGAGGTAAAGTTTCCTATAGTGAAAAGAACGCTGGTCTTGATGACAAGATCTGGGTTCAAGTTCAATTGTGTTACATAGAAGCTTCATGTCCATAAACTTAATCTCTCTAAGTTCCAAGTAATTCATCTATAAAATGGAGACAAGAATCTCTGGCTCACATGACTATTGTGAGAAAGTGCTTTGTAAATGAAGTGCTACATCAGTGTTACTATTAAGAGTAATGATAATAATAGACCCTCTTCTTCCCTTGGAATCTTCACCTCCCCCCCCCCCCCCCCGAATTATTTTTCTTAATCTTTCTTTCTGGGACTTATCCTTCCCTGCTGTTCCCATTCCTCAGGAATGGTGTGGGGGAAAATGGAAGCCAGTGCTATGTGCAGGAGGGGGCAAATGTTCCTAATGTTCAATGGCCATGAGGATTCCCACTCATGACTCTCATCCTCCCTTTCTTCCCATCCCCCCAGGGGACACTGCATTCATCATACTTCGGAAGCAGCGGCTCCTGTTCTTGCATTGGTTCCACCATAGCACAGTGTTAGTGTACACATGGTTTGCCTACAAGTATGCTGTGGCAGGCGGTTTCTGGTTCATGACTATGAACTATGGTGTACATGCTTTCATGTATTCTTACTACACAATGAAGGCCTTGCGACTAAAACCCCCCCGGATTCTGCCCATGCTCATCACCACTCTGCAGATCACACAGATGTTTGTTGGGGCTTCTGTCAGCATCATGAGCTTTCTCTTTGGAAGTGATTGTGAGTGCTACACCTCTACGCAATACCTCTTCTGGACTTTTGCAATGTACTTTGCCTACTTTGCCCTTTTCCTACACTTCTTTTATAAGGCCTACTTCACAACTTCTCAAACCCAGGCTACGATCAAGGCCAAGAGCCAGTGAAGTCAGAGATCTAAAGAAGTAAGAGAGCCAACTGCTCCTTTCCTTTGGAAGTGGATGTTTCAGTGAGGGGAAAGTCCTGAGGCGGAGGGAATGAAGAACAGGGTCAGGCTCTGGGGATAATTGTATGGTCCTCTCCTACTCAAATGTGTTCTTGGGCAAGTAAGGGAAATTTAACAAGATGTGCTCCCTTCTTTTGTGTGGGGTTAGGACTTGAGAAACGCCCTCCCACACATACACATAGGAAAAAGCCCCATAATTTGATATTTCTGATTTTAATGTGAAGGCCAGAGAGAATGTCCCTTTTTCAGGCCCTTAGGTAAGATGGAGGCTAGTGCTGGTCCTGTCAGAGAGAATAGTTCTGGCCTTCTAAGGTTATTTATATTTCTATTGAGAAATCTTAATTCTTCTTGCTATATTTTTAAAAATTAAACATCTAAAAGAAATGCGCCTCCTTTCCTCTACCAGGAGTGTTCCTTGGAGAGGGACCTACTTTGACCAGATAAAAAGTTTGGCATGAGAATTTGACATCAATGGGGGGGGGGCAGGAGGGACATGTGGGGGTCAGCCTAAGGAAGGATGTGGAAAGAAATCATCCCCACATTTATATGAACAATGATATTCAGATACGCATGAAACACAGACAAACCCACAGACTCTGAGGGACTACACAGAAACACTGGCTGAGATGGGGTCTCAGAGGAAATACTGGCCATGAGAAGTGGGGGCCCCTGTGGACAGCGACAAACATATACACTGCTAGGGACACACCCACACAAAACACAAATAGGTAAGTCACTTAAGAAATGTTCTTTATGGACTCATAGAACCTTAGGAGTAGAAGGTAAAATGAGAGTGATACCGGATGAGGAAATGGGTCCGGAGAAGGGAGTGACCCTTGGATAAAATAACTCATCAAATGAGTGATGAATCCAGGACTGGGGACCTAGATCTTCCGCTTCCGGGTCTCAGCCTCTTTCCACTGCACCACACTTCCTCGGTTTATGATGAGGTGACACACAAATGCACACACCCTCTATCTTCTTATTTCAGCCATCCCCCATCCCCATCTCTGGAGCGACCAGGCCAGATCTGGTGGCAGTTCCCGTCGCGGCCACGAGGTGGCGCCGCGTCCGCACTGATTGTGGTAGGCAGAGCAGGGAGCTCTCGCATCTCTTCCCCTCCGCGCTAGCACTCCTCCCCGGCCTTGGTCTTTTCTCCTAGTGAGCCAGAGCTTCTCCTCCCGTTCTCCGTAAGGGTGACCTGAAGCTTGGAAACTGGGGCCCAGAGTGGGGGCTGAGTGCCTCCACCTGGCGAGGTAGGGCGAGGGGGCGGCGGCAGGGAGGATTAGGCCATGCCCGAGAAGGCTGAACCCCGGACTGAATCAGCACGTGGCAGGGGAGTCTCCGGTTTATTTCTTTTTTTTTTTTTTTTTTTTAACCGGGATGGGGAGAGAGTCGGAGCTAACTGGAGGGGGCCGAAACGAGCCGGCCGGTGAACGAGGAACGTCGGTCTCCCACTTCTGTCCCCCAGGGGGTTTCACCGCGGCCTAGCTGCCTTCCCCCGCCTCGAGCTGGAGGCCACTGTTTCTGTCCCTCCGGTCCGAGTTATCGCTCAGGGTACCGCCGAGACCAGGGGATGGAACAGGGACTGCCCCCCGCCCCAAAGGAGGAGGGGTACTCTAGTCCAGACGCTGGGAGAGCTGAGGGTCAAGCGGAGCAAACCCTGGGGAATTGCAGTCTAAGGCGGGGCTGATCGGTCCGTAGCCCTGCTCCTGGTGGGCGGGCGGGATCGGCTGGGGGAGCAGACCGGCCGGCTCATACTGGCCGCTCCACGGCGTACTGGCACGGGCTGAGGTTGGCGGCAGGGGCCGGACCCGGCACTGCGGAATAACTAAAAGAGGCGTGCTGTTTGGCTTTGAGCCGCAGGCTGGCCAGGCTTGAGTTACACGGGTCCCGATATACGTAAGGGGAAGAGGCAGCGGCGGCTGCGGCCGCGGCCGAAGCGTAGGGGCAGGACACCGCCCCCGAAGACACCGCAGCCGGGGCCAGCCCCGCAGGGCCCCCGCCCAATCCCTGCAGGCCTCCTGGGCCGGCCACAGCTCCCGCGGCGCCCGCGGCAGCAGTGGGCACCATGGAGGCAGCCGTGGCGATGGAGCCGGGAGGAGAGAACACCGGCTGCGAGGCCAGCGGGCCTACATTGACCGAGTTGAAGGCGAAGGGAAAGGTCTTGGCTGCAAGCGGCGGGGCCAAGGCCTTGGGCGGCCAGTTCCCGTAGGAGTACCCGGGATACAGCTCCTCGTAGGGAGGCACCAGGCCGCCCAGCGACGCCCCGAAGCCGCCTTTGCACAACTCGGCTTGCTGGCTCCTCTCCCGCTTCCGCCACTTGGCCCGGCGATTCTTGAACCACACCTGGGGACGGGAGCGACCCGGAAGTCAGAAAGGGCAGGCGGCAGGGGGAACCCGAAAAAACGAGAAACAATAGGGGTCAGGTTCAAGGGGACACGGAAAACGGACAGGGCATCGTTCCGAAGGGAAGACAAAAAGGGTGGAGGGAAGCTGCGGGACGGACTTAGGTGAGACCCGGAGCTAGCTGAAGATGGGGCGGGGTTAGGGAGCAGGGAGACTATTGGCTGGAGCAGAGAGAGTGGCGCCCAGGGAGGCGGGGCAAAGTTGGCCTTTGGAGACCGGGTGAGTCCAGGTATGTGTAGGTATTGGGAGGTACAGGCAAGAAGAAATAAGTAACGGCCGGGCTGGGCGGGGGAGAAGGTTAGGTAAAGTTACGTAGGCTAGGATAGGGTAGAGTTGAGGAGGGTGGAAGAGGACTTCTGAGGATGGGAAGAGGTGGCCCCCATACCCTAACTCGAGCCTCGGTGAGGTTGGTCCACACGGCAATCTCTTCTCGGGTGCTCATGTCCGGGTAGCGGTTTCGCTGGAAGGTTGCTTCCAGCTCTTGCAGCTGCTGACTGGTGAAATGCGTGCGCTGCCGTCGCTGCTTCTTCTTTAGGGAACCATCCTCAGTTGGGGACCCTCCGGGCAATTGAGGTGGAGCCTTCTCCGTGTCTGGATGGGAATGAGGAAGGGCAGAGTCATTCTGGCCGGACCCAGGTCCCCCCATTGGGCCACTGTGTCCTCCTCCAATCACTGCAAAGATCAGCCTAGAGCCCAGCTAGCCCCTCACCAGGGTCCACCTTCTATTCTAGGCCTCTGAGCCAAGACCCTCTCACTCACCGCTATGCTCCTGGCCCTTGCAGCTGTGCTCCGGGTGAGGGGGGTGGGGAGTGCCGGCATCAGACAGAGACAGTGCAGGGCTTCTGGCTTCAGCCTCACTCAGCAGGGCAAACTCCATGGGGCCCAGAGCAGGGTGGCTCTGGAAACGAAGAGGAAGGGTGGTCAGCGGTGAATCCTTAAATTGATAACCTAGGCTCTTCCCCCACCCCCACCAGTATTACTTGACTCTTCTCACTCTCATATGCAAACAGTTGCCAAGTGTTATTGATTCTACCTCTATAATATCTCATGCATCTGTTCCCTTCTCTCTACTCTTTCCATACTCAACCTAGTTCAAGCCCTATCACTTATCACCTCCATTATTGCAATAGTCAATATATTGGCCCTTTAGATTCTTCCCTTTCCAACCCATCCTCTATGCAACTAACTGCATGGAGGTGTTCCTAAAGCATAGTGCCATAAAGCATGTCACTCCTCTACTCAATAAACTTCAATTACTCCATCGGGATAAAATAATCTCTTCTGGCTTCTCTTTCTAAACTATTTTTCCAAGCTGATTATATTCTCCTCCTACTCACACATTTTATGCTACAGCCAGATTGTGCTGTCTTCTGCCTGTGGACTTTTAAATTAAACTATTCCTCTATACCTAGAATGCTCTTTCTCACCTCTTCCTCTAGGTATCCCTAGTTCCCTTTAGAGTTCAGGTCAAGTTATCTCTTTAAAGAGGTCTATCTAGATTCCCCCAGTTATTTCCTTCCTCTAACTTACTGTATATTTATTCTGTAGAGATCTCATATTTATTTTTTTGAGAACATGTTATATTCACACTGATATCCTATGGAACATAACCTCCTCAAGAGCAAAAACAGTCTCATTTTTGTATCTAATGGTGAGCGCAACATTTAGTGGGCACTTTAAAAAATGGCTGTTAATTTATTGTTTGCACCAAAGTGGGATGCATCAGTATTCTTTATTGGTCAAGTAAGATGAAGATTAATAGCACTGAGAGGCAGTGGCTATAGTTACTTCCATTTATACTAGTGTCTAAATCCAAGAAAGAAAAGTTTATCCTCAGAGGGCTGTCTTTGAACACACATGACACGAACACACACCCACACACACTCTCTCCGACGGACATCTGTTGATATTCCCTCCTTCCTATATGACTACGTGCACATGCAGACACTAGACTAGACAAATGGTCTCCCTCCTTTATCCATACTTAAAACTCTACCACACACAGCTCATCCTCTCTGTTGTTTGGATAACCTGGTATGATTTTACATTTTATGCAGAACTAAATGCCCTGTAAATAATATACTGTGCTGTCTTCCAAGTGATCTCATAAACACACATTCATAGATACATATGCTACCACAAACATTCATATATATATATATATATATATATATATATATATTAATGATTCCTTAAAGGCCTTGAAGAATTCTGATGGGGGAGCTCACTAAAGGAGTTCGGGGATCCCAGCATCTCTTTATGGGAAGGAGAGCTGTCATTTGGACGTGATCCTATCCATAACAGGAAGTAGGGAAGTGTCCATCTGCCATGTCAGTCCAGAGTAGTGGGGGGGTGCAAAATTCTGCATTATAGCATTAATATAGTGGACAAGCCCCAATTAAGTCATACTTCACTTTGCTTCCTATGAATCTGTCATAAGTCTTTCCTGGGAAAGAACAAATGGATACTTATTTGCAGATGGTAATGCCCTTTTTCTCTACCCAACTCTAAAAGATCACAGCTGCCCTGTCTCCAACACAGTTACATCCTCTTCCTATCATTCCCTGGGCATGCCAAGCCAATAAACCTTTCAACCACTAGTGCCAGCTACTAGTCACTCTCTCCAATCTCTACCCACCTTATTTAGTCAAAAATCTCTCCCTTGTCTATCCCCTCAACTTGTCCCTCCAAGACAAGGATTGGAGGCCAGAGTTAAAACCAGTTTCCCTGTAGCCAGAGAAAACTTGACACTTCACTCCACCCTCACTCTCCAATTATCTTTTTCTGTTTCTATAGAGAAGTGACTCTGAGACTAGAAGGAAAGAACATGAAAGAGTTGTGGAGGCTGAGGAACGATAGAGGTCAGGTAGCACAAAGGCCCATAAAACCCTTCTCTAGACAGGTCAGGTCACCCAGAAAGGATAAAGAGAAACCCTAGAATAGTCAACACCTATCAGAGATGAGTCTTCTTGAAGCAGAGTTAATATCTTTTACTCTTTCCTTTTCAACTCTCTTGCCAATTCCTATATATTCACCCATTCCTTCCAAGTTTCTAAGTATGAATGTTAACCAGCAAAAAGTAATTTATTCTTAAGAATAGGTTAAAAGTTCTTTTGCCTGGGTACAGATTATCTTTTTGAGGGTGAGGATGTGGAGGGCAGAAGGGTCATACATCTATTTCCTTACCAATTTAGGAGCTGTCTCCCACCACTTGCCCTTTTATTACCTGAGTTTGAGAAGACAAGAGTAAAATAGATCCCAGGACTCCATGCGTTTCTCTCCTACTCCTTGTCTTCCTGATCTATCCCAGAATCTAGACCAGATCTTCCCTTTCCTGGGTGCAGTGAGTAGTTAGTAACACACTCCAGCATACTGCTGTACCCATAAAGAGCAAGGGAGAAGGGTCCAGGGATGCCCCAATCTCATCTTAGATAGTATAGTAGAAGCCTAGATGGCATAGTGGAAAGAGTACAGGACTTGAGTTTGAATCCTTCCTCAGGCCCTTATTATGGGTATAATCTTGGGTAAGTCATTCAAACTCTCTTTGTCCCCATCAGCAAAATAGGGACAATAGCACCATGTCTCACAGGATATTGTGAAAATCAAATGAGTTAATATTTTAAAGCTCATATAGCTTTTTGAATGCTAGCTACTATTAAACAAGACCTCATACTTTTGGGTCTCATATAGTACCATAGATCTTTGAGTCTAAAATCCTGGGATTTTGTTTCTCTTGTTCAATATCTATCTCTATTCCCAGTCTTCCAATCTCTGGGCCCTAGTTTCTTCATATAATTGGGGTGGATATGGTGAACATGAATAAAACTAGCAACCAGAGAAGAAAAAAGATGTGGGAAACCGGAGCTAACATTCACATAACTCAGAGAGTTCGTGTTCACCATCTTAGCCGTTCATATATTTACATGGAGACAGACATAGTGACATTTGTACATATAACACACTTCTCCAGAGATATAAATACACCCGACTCAAAGAAAAAGGTGCTCACACACAGAAACAATCTCATACACATCTACTATTACATGCTATCATTCATACACAGAAATACTCACTCAGACACTCAAACTCAGACAGACATACCCACATGGAGACACAGCCTTCTCACCCTTGCCCTGTGACAGTGACAGCTGCTTTGGATGTTTTGGAGTCTGTGGCTCTCCCTACTTGGGCCCCTTTCTGCCCCATCCCCCAACCCTTTAGCAGGCCAGCTCCAGGAGCTAATGACTCTCAAAAGGGAAGGGAAACATGGATGTTTTGGATGCTCAATTGGGAGAAAGTTTGTCTGGAAGAAGGAATAAGACTCAGGTCTCACCAAGAAACCCAATAAAGGCACAGTACTTTGGCAAGTGAGAAGAAGATTCCCATCCCTCGTTCTCTTAGCTATTACAGCCGCATCCCTGTTCCCAGAGTCCCTGTGGAAGCACAGTCCCTAGTTATGGGTTTGGGGAGGATACATTAGTCTAAGCTCAGCTCTAGCAAACAATAGAGTTAAGTGAGTTGAGAACTACCTCTGGAACTAAGGAGGGGTCAGAAGTGGAGTCCTAAGGAAGATAACCATTTATGATCATATCATGGGGAAGGAGGATAACAGGAGAAATAGAGAAGGTCCTTACATGTGAAAAGCCAAGAAAAAGAAAAAGTAACACTATAGTAGACACCTTGTAAAGAAAAGAACAGATCCCTAAGCTAGAGGACAGGGTAGGAACCAGAGCTTCCTAGAACAGGCCATATCAAAAAGCAAAGAGTACAGGGAGGAATACTGGAGCAGGGAGCAGGTGGTAATTAAGCAGAACTGATCAATTGAGTGGCTGCGGTTTATCATTAATCTGAGCTAGACATAGGCTGAATGTGAAAGATCCTTCACTTTATAGAAGTCAGGACAAACCAGGACTCTGGAAGTGAGGGACAGAGAACAAAAATCAGGCAGCAGACAGAATTTAGCAGTTAAAACAAAATTTTGGTGTTTGTGAGTTAGTAGGGCTAAGACCCAACAAACAAGTTTTGATGTAACTCAAGATATCACTACAAACATGAACCCAGAATAGGGTATTTATTCTTCCCCTTTATACTTTTTGGTTAGTGTGGGTGTTTTCTAGCTCTATGGGTCTGTGCAGGAAGAAAGGAGAGCCAGAAGTAGTTGGAAGCCTGTAGGGGGGCTGAGATCCTGCCTGGAGCTAGGATTGCAGGAAAGTTCTAAACAGAGAGGGAAGATCAAAATAGCCAGTACTCAATAAAGAGAGGATCCAGATTGTGCTACTGGTCAGGGAGAGAGAAAAGAAAGATAAAATGTTTGGGGGGATGGCACAATGAGGTCGATGCCAAATCCTGTCAAAGCAGGAGGTCTCAGGTCAGTGAAATTTTGCTCCCAAGCTAGTAGGACAGAGAAAATTTGAATATGAGCTTGTTTTCAAAAGAAAATAGTCTTTCTTTCCTTGGAGTCTCAAACAGAATAACCAGAAAAAATCTAATGACAGGGTTACAGTGTCATTGTCATTTTGACTTTAATCCTGATGGGAAGACTTGGAGTCTACATTGGAGAGAGACTTCCTCTTTCAGAAACCAAATAGGAGAAGCTCAAGCTGGGCCAGTAGGCAGGTATAAAGGAAGGAGAAAAGAGGTATTTGATTCATACTGTTTTGTGGCACAGCATGGCAAAGAAGTACTGAGAAGTACATTAAAGCAAGGGGCTCATAAAAGATTAGGTCAGTACTGTGAGAATGAAGCTCTACTATCCCTGGAGGCAGGACTGGTTCAGCAGCTTTCATCCCAGAGGCTACAAACACATTCAAATTGTATGACCTGCTGTGTCCTGAAACCCTCTGGATTGAACTGATCCAGGTAGGAATTACCTGGAAAGGAGTATGGGATCCAAAGCCTCAGCCCAGAAAGAACCTCATGTCCTCAGGTGGTGGCATTGTGAAACTGGGGAATTTGTTACAAAGGAGTAAGAATAAAAGGTTGCATGTAATTAGATTCACCATTTCATCAACCTTTTATGTAAATGATGACAAGAGACTTTACTTATACATACTTACACAGTTGCTAAGGAGGAAATGAAATATGTCAGAAAATTCTTATCCTGACTTTTAAGAGTTTCTAGCATAGTTGAGAAGACAAAACTTAGGTAAGTCACAATATAAAACATCATGTAATTAAATTCCTGAATGAGTCTGGAAGATTTGCTGTGGTCTAAAACTATCTGACACAGCTTGAAACTTCATGAAAAAGATAGTGCCTGAACTGAGCCCCAAAAAGCAAGGTGAGATTTTGTTATTGAGTCATTCAGTTGTATCCAACTCTACATGACCTCATGGACTTTTGTCCATTAGGTTTTCTTGACAAATTGACTAAAGTGGTTTGCCATTTCCTTTCTGTTGTGTCTCCATTTTACAGATGACAAACTAAAACAAATAGAGGTTAAGTGACTTTCTCAGGATCGTAAACCTAATATGTGTCTGAAATCCAATTTGAATTTACATTTTCTTGGCTTCTAACCCAGAGCTCTATTGATTGCCTCACACTAGCTGCCTGAAATTATACAGACTGAGAGAAAAGTGGAGAGCCTTCCGAAAGAAGAAAGTGCAAAGTTGGAAATAAACATGACTTGTCTGAAGGATAAAGAGGGCACTAACTTGGCTACGTATAGTACACATGATAAAGAAAAGTGTGTAAACTGGCAAGAGGGGATGGGGATCAGTCCAGGCTAAGATGTTGAACCTTATTCTGTTGAAAATAATGGAGCCACTGAAGGTTTATGAGGAGGAGAATAGTCTGGCAGCTGTAGTATAGGAAGATTTATCTGGCAACCTAAGCATAATGAACTAGAGGAAGAGAGAAGAAACAGACAAAAAAGAAGGAAGTGGGGGAGAGAGAAGAAAGTGAGAGTGGGATCAAGAAAAAAAAAAAAAACAGAGACAGATATCAGAGATTGGGAAGAACTATAACAAATCCCTCCAACAGGAATCTAGGACTGTCTTAGGATGAATGACAGATTTTTTAGTGCTGAATAACCTAACTTAGCTAGGGTTCTATTATTTTTTTATTGGTAGTGCTTCATTGCTTTAGTTTCAGAAAAAAAAAAAAAGATGGCCAGCGACACACAGAGGAGGTGCAGGGTGTTGTAATTTGGCAAAGAGTGGAAAACTTAAGAAAGTAAGAAAAGCAACACGTTTTAGGATCAAATATTTAAGTTAACTTGTAAAGACTGAACTCACATATTATTTGGCTTCCCTTTGCTACAGAGAACTCCTAATAAGGAGACTTCAAATGAAATTTGAAGCTCAACTATATGAGATTGAGAACAAAAGAAGTGGGACTTAAGGCATCCATCTTAATGGGAATTGTGGGTTAACTGAGTATTCCTGATTCTTTATTTCATGTATTACACTGTGTGTGGCCATCTCCAAGAAAGTTATTAGAGGTTGAATGTGTGAATTGATTATATTGTATCTCATCCTTTCCGGCTGCCTCTCAATGAATATCTAAAAAAATTTCTAGGAAAAAACTAGATGGTATTTGTGTTCTTACTTTATTTTGCCCCTTTTCTTCATGATGTTGCTAATAGCTCACCCAAAGAACTTCTGTATTTGGATCAAAGTGGGAAGTCAAAATGGAATGAGTGACTGAGTTGGCACTCTCAGGGGGAAAAAAGTTAAGAAAAAAGTCTTTATTCTTCAAAATGCTATTTGGTGTAACTCGGCTTTCAACAACCATATGTTCAGTGAAGACTACCATACCTTAAAATAAAAACCTTTGCAAATTCTTGAGGAGTTAGTGGTTATTATTATTATTATTATTTGCTATTGAATAAAAAGCTTGGTTTTATAAACTTCTTGAGGCGGGGGGAAATCCCAAGTTTGACAGTCAATTTTTAAAATAATACTATTTTAGTAATAATAGACTATATTTGAGGTTTATTCAACGTAATTCAAAAGCTGTGAGCCAATTTATCAGTTTGCTGTAGCCTTTCAAGGTTTCTCTGAAATAAGTGGGATTCTAAAAAACAAAATCTGTAGATGTGGTGAGGAAATTAGTTCACCAAATATCCCAAGATGCTCTCAGAAGTGTAGGATATTCAAAACTGTTAAATATTTGCAATAATTTTGTTATCTAAAAATATTTATTTGGCCAAAATGCTTGATATACGTGATTCAGACTTTCCATAAATATTTTTGAAATGTTTTGAGTGACAATAAAGACCAGATTGGATAATAAGAACAAAACTTATGAATAAAAAAGTGAAATTGATTATATTTAAATTAAAAAAAAAAAGGAGGGAGGGAGGTGCAGCCAGGTGGCACAATGGATACAGTACCAGCTCTGGAGATAGAAGAGCCTGAATTCAAATATGGCCTCAGACACTTATTAGCTGTATGACTTAGCAAGTCACTTAACTCTTGACTGACCAAAAAAAAAAAAAAAAAAAAAAAAGAGGGTGGCAGTATGTTGAAATAGTCTGCATGTGAAGTGATGAAAACTAAAGTAGGGGCATAGCGATGGAAAAAGGGGATAGATCTGAGACAATCTCTAACCTTTGCTTTTTCTTCATTTTCCATCACCCACCCTTACTCTCTCAGGCCTGAATGTATGTAATACTAAGAAGGTTGAGTTAAAGATCTTTAACCTTGTATATGGGAACCATGTCATCTCCAGATTACTGGGGGTGACTCACAGGTTAGTTTTGATGTTAATCTTAGTCCTTAACTAGCCTATATTGTCAGCTATGGCAGAGAAGGTGACTGGTATAAATGGGGGAAGGCAAATAATGGGAACGGAGATGATTAAAAAAACAACATAACAAAAAAACGAAAGCCCAGGACCTGACCCCCTTCCCCCCTCTGAGGTTTTGGCCTGCTGCCCTTGCTTTCATTGCATAGGAGTCAGGGCTGGAAGTGGGTTAAAAGTGAGAGGAAAAGATGAACCAGGAAGGATTTTTTTAATGTGAGAGGATTTCCAATCCAAATGTCTCTTAGGAGAAGACAGGGAACATAGGACTAGGATCTAAGTCAAGGGTGTATTCACCATCTTACCAAGGATCAACCAATCATTAAACATTTAAGTCCCTCCTATGTGCCAACCATTGAGATATGTTCTAAGAATACAAAAATAATAACCCCTAGGGTTAGGCCCATGATTCATTTAGATCAGAATTCTGCTGTCAACTGCAGCTCTGAACAACATGTCATGGAGTACAGGTATCACTGATATCAGCTTTCAAATTCAGGCATATTTCACTTCTCTTAATGGTCATCAATTTCTTCCAACCCATTTCATTCCATTTCTACCATTTCATTCCATGTATACTTTGTTCCTGAAGCCACCTTTTATGAAAAAGAAATTCCCTAAATGTATTACCTGTATGATTATAGGACTTTCTTTAATTTGCCTTATATTTAAATCACTTAACCTTCAAGGAAATCTTAACTAGTTTCAGAATTTGATGAAAGTATTCCTCTTATCCATAATATTCTTCTTGTTATAAATTTTGATTTTATCCCCTCTCAGTCTGTTTTTCTAAACTAAATAGTTCTAGTTTTTTTCAGTCCTCAGACAGCAAGCAGTCTTTGCCTGTTCCCTATCGCTCAGATAATCCTAATTGCCATCACTGGGCCTTTTCTAGTTCCATTTCATGTTTCTTGAGAGAGACTAAAACTGCACACAGTAAACACTGTTGTCTGTAGATAGGCAAAGAGAATGCTTATGTTGACTTCTATGCCCAAAGCAAAGAGACTGATGTTCTATCCATTCTTTATGATTTTCAATGACTGATTCCTGAGTCCTAGTTGAGAATTTTGAGCTTTACATTTAGAGTTTGGAATTTTTAATCCCTTAAATAGATTCATAGTCTATGTTTGACAATATACAGACCCTGTATTTATGATTCTATATCACTTGCCTACATCTTTTTCATTTAGCCCACAGATCTTTTCAATCACCTCTCTATTTTTCTACCCCAACATGTGAGTCTCTACAGTGTCTATGTACAGGAGAGTGAAAAAAGAACAGGAGAAGGGAATCAGAGAATATACAATGAGTTTGGAGCTCTGAGACAATTTTATAATTCTAGGGGACCTAGGGTAGGGGCATGTGATGGCAATGTAGATGGTAAAATAGAATCTTATAATATACAGACAGCTGCCTGAGCCTTATGTATTCTCAAACAGACGTTTAAACCCAAAGATCATTCTGTTTCCTTTTCTTTACACTCAGGTTTAGGAGGCTGGGAGTGGGGAGTGAAGTCAAGAGTTAAGGAAAATTCAGAATTCCTATGTTCTGTCCATTTTCCAGGGAGGGAGTAAGCCTCACTTGGTCAGTTATGTGGCTCTTTGGTTGTTTGTTTTTTTTTAAAACTCAGTTCCCTTTTCTCTGAATAAGTATAAAAATGAGAAGGGATATAGGAAGGCTCAGGAGCCTGTAGTCATGAAATAAGTGTGTGTGTAGGAAATTATCAGGAAAATGGGAGTCTGAAGGTCAAGGCCATTTGAGTCTCTTTAACAGCTAGAATCCCCAATTTCTCTTTTATTTCCTTCCTTCCTTCCTTCCTTCCTTCCTTCCTTCCTTCCTTCCTTCCTTCCTTCCTTCCTTCCTTCCTTCCTTCCTTCCTTCCTTCCTTCCTTCCTTCCTTCCTTCCTTCCTTCCTTCCTTCCCGCTTTCCTCTGGCTTTTTGGCAGTTTTTTCTCTAGGCTCCACTTAAATGCTCTCTTTCTGCTTCTCTTTTCACCCTATCTCTGGATGACTGTAGTTTATAGATGGGTTAAGGATTATCTTTATTTTCCCCCAAGACAGAAAATGTCAGCATCTCTAGAAGCAGGGGTAAGGATCCTCTTGTTGAATGGAAGTTGAACAAGGAAAGCATTGAAAAACAGAAGCGATTGCGCCTGGTGATCTGCATTTTCAGTTCTCTGCCGATCCTCAGTCTGTGTACTTCTCTTTTCCTTTCAATGAAGTTCTACCCTCTCCGAAACCCGTGCAAAGGGTAATAAGCGTAAGAAGTGCTAAATTCGATCCTGTCCTGGACGCCCGTGTCGTGTCTAGTACAAACGCACTACACCCACCGGGATGCACAGCCCGGCCCAGTACACAAACAGCCGGATCCCGAACCCGAGCCCTCCACCTAACACCTCCAGCCCGGTCCAGGACCTCTGGAACGTTATCTACAATCCTAACTCTAAACACAGAGCCCTGGTGTTTCTCCGAGCTTCAGTTATAAAGCGTTATGCCCAGCCGGCCCCGAGGCTCGGGGTCTTCTCACACAATGCACAGTCCGCTTAGCCCTGGACCCATTTCCGTGGATATATAGTCCCATCTGGAGCCCAGAGTTCTGAACCCCCCTTTTCCCTGGACCTCCACCCGCCAGTCCCAGGGACATTGCTCGGGAGATTTTGTCCTCCTGGGATTTCTGCTGATCCGTTTACAATAATAAAAGTTGACCTGGACCCCCGGGGGAAGTAAGCCCAGGACGGAAACATGTCAGGAGAATCTGAGGCAACCTTCCCCTAGGACAATCAGCACGGCCGCCCCCACGGAGACCACCGCATTGCCCAGACGCCTCCATTTCTAACTCCTCTAACTCTCTTCACTGTTTCCCCTTCTCCCCATCTACCCCGTCTCCCCACTCCCGACTACTCCCTCGGTCCCTTTCTCTTAAGCCTCGGCCACTTTATCCCGGATACATCTGTCACTTCGCCGCAGCCCGGGTCCTCGAGCCTCACTCAGTCCCTACTCTCCCACATCTCGGGTCCCGTTTGCTCCTCTTCCAGTCCCCGGTTCCCCTTTGCCCAGCCCTGGTCCCCATCCCTAGTCCCTCAGCCCCTGCAGCAGCAAAGCAGCGCGGGCACTCACAGTGCGTCCAGCGGCGAGCCGATTCCCGACTGTCCCGGGGGACTGGGAACGGAGTGGGGGGGCTCCCCCCAGCGTCAGGGCCGCAGCTCCTCTGGAGCGGTCCGGGACTCACGCAGGGAGTTAGAGAGAGAGACCCGGAGCGGACTGACTCCCCCCCGCCCACGCCCATTCACTTTATGGCAAGTCCCCGGCACCCCCAGCCCGCCCGCAGCATAAGCGCCTTGCCGCCACGCCCCCTTCCAGCTGCGCACCCAAGGTCCTGCCCCTTTCCAGCTGTGATTCCTCGGGTGCCACCCTCTGGGGGTGGGGCCAGCCTTCCCTTGACCGTTCCGGGGTGACATGAAGTCCCACCCCCTGACCAATGGAAGGCAGCCCTGAGTTACTTAGCCTTGCCCTCTGCCCACGTGGCCCTGCCCCAACCTGATGGAGAGAAGGGACTCGAGCAAAGGCTGACTTTGAAGAAGCTGTGGGTGGCGTTGCGGGCTGGAGATCGGGAGACCCGGTTGAGGGGAGTCTAGGGATACAAGCGGAGAGAACAGGGGAGCCTGAGAGTGACACTGCAGTTGGGTGGAGGTACAAGAAGAGCTGGCGGACTGAGGGTCAGATCTGCGGAATGAAAGGGGGTGGGGGGCGTTTAGAGAAAAAGAAGTGAAGATGAACTAGTTCTAGAGGCAGTGGAGCTTAAGAGCAGGGGACAAAGATGCAGGGGCACTTTGGTAACAGCAACTGGGAAGGGACGCTGAAATGCTGAATCCAGATGGAATCGAGCAGATGGAGTAGCCCAAGACTCCAATTTTTCTTGGGTTCTCACATTTCTCTGATTGTCTTCGTTTTTTTTTTTTTTTTTTACTCTCTTCTCTCTCAGTCCTTTTTGTCCCCTTCTCTATTTTCTTTCCTTCCCTAGCCAGCACCTCCTCCCTTCCTTCCCTATATTTCTTTGGAGTTTTTTTCCTTCTTTTCCTTTCTCTCCATCTTATTTTCCTCTTTCCCTTTTCTCTTCTCTTTCTTCTTTCCTTTTTCTCTCTCTCCAATTCCATTTCTTCCCTCTTTCTTTCTTAGAATAACCCCATCACCATTTAGTGGTCTATCTTCAAAGCTTAATGGAACCACTGGAATAATAACAACCTTTAACATTTATAAAGCTCTCACTCTGTGCCAGGATTCTCATTTGATTCCTGCGAGGTAGGTACTCTTATCTCCCTTGTTACAGTTAAGGAAACCGAGGCAAATGGTTAAGAAACACAGTTTGCCATGTCTGAAGTCGGAGTGAACTCAAGTTCTCGTGCCTGACAATCTCCACTATGCCACATAACTGCTTCCACTTAAGCACTCAAAAAGAAATCAGGGGGCAGACTCTGAGCTCAACGATTCCCTGGTGGAACTGGAGCACTTTGCCCTATTTAACCCTTTTTGTCTTCAGTTTTTTCATCTATAAAATGAGGTGACTGGACTAAGTGGCCTGAGGGTTTCTTCCAGCTCTAAAATCTATAATTTTATGATTCTACAGCTTCAGAAATTGGGGGTCCTGGAGCCAGGGTCAGCAAAAAACAGGCTTTTAGCTCTAGAGCTGGTGATAACTCTCAAGTCATAAGAAGGTAGATTAATAACTACAAGGGACCTTAAAGGTAATTTTGTCCAATAAACCACATTTTACAAATAAGGACAAGAACAAAAAGTGTTAAAAGACTAGTTTAAGGTCACACAAGCAGAGCCAGGATTTGAATTTGGGACTTTTAATTCCATATGGAACACTCTTTCTTCTTTACTAATGTGGACCATAGGGTCTAAGAGTTGACAATTCCCTCACTCATATTTAATTGTGTGGTCACAGGCATGTCACTTAACTTCCATTGGCTTCAATTTCTTTATCTGTAAAGTATTTCTTTCATGGAATTTCTCAAGGCTCAAATGAGATGATGAATGAAAGTTTCATAAACATTAAACTGCTATGTAAATTTCAGCAAATATGTCTTTTTAGGTTTTACCAGTTTCTTCCAGGAGTGTAGCCACCCTAACCTTTGAAACTCTGAACATTAAGTAGATTCACATGAGGCTTAGTTTATTGGGTTTGGAGAAGGAAGGATAGACACTGGGGAAAGGAGTCACACTGAATAAAGCTACTCTCAGACCCTCTCAAAATGTGTTCTCTTTCTAGACCTCTGTTTTCTGGTGATAGCCACAGGGTTTCCCAACAGGTCTGAGAACTCAGAGGGCCCAGGTAGGAATGAATAGAAGGGCTCTGACTACCTCTTTTCCAAGAAAGGAGGTTCTTCTCTATCTCCCTGGATATAGGGATAAAAAGGCATGGAGAAACATCAGCTATTTCTCTGTTGTTATCTCTCTATTGGTAGCTATTTCAGTCAGGTCTGTCTTCCCTGCTCTTCTCATTTCATTCTCTACTTTCTTTAAGCCCAACATTGCTCTGTTCTCTTCTTGCAAGGGGAATGGGATATGACAGATTGCAAAGGAAATAAATTCAGGCCCCTACCCAACTTAATCAGACAGAAAATAGGCAGCTGAGTCCTTTCCTGGCTGGGTGTAGACTCATTCCTGGTGTCTGTAATTCCCATTAACCCTTGGAATTCCACCCAGAGCTAGGGCCAGAGGTTAATGCCCTTTGGATATGTTGGGAAGGAAGGTTCAAGGTACCCCTTCCTTCTCTCTTAGAGCATAGACATAGGTATATCCTTAGGAAGACTAGAACAGTCTGTTTGCCATGTGTCTGTGGGAAGCTTTGAGCTACAATTCAATTTAATTCCAATCAACAAACATTTATTTAGACCTGCTTCCCAAGCACAAGGAAAGCATGGTACTTCAGATTTTACTGTAACAGAATTCATGCAACAATTTATTACATAATAAATACTCATATGCCATGGAGAGTATAATTTCCAGGAATTAAAAATGTGTTTACAAAAATTTTTTAAAAGTATTTTTTATTACACATCCTTATGACAGGGATATTCCAGAACCAGATCTTCAGTATGAGCACTTCAGAAATTGCCAAATACTACAAATCTGGATTTGGCTCATTATTTTGTTGATTGTCTAGTCTTTTTTTTTTTTTCCTGAGGCAATTGGAGCTAAGTGACTTGCTCAGAAGCACACAGCTAGGAAGTGTTAAGTGTATGAGACCATATTTGAACTCAGATCTTACTGATTTCAGGGTTGGTGCTCTATCCACTGAACCACCATGCTGCCTTGATTGTCTAGTCTTAAGAAATGATGGAGAAAATGTAAATAATATTCATTTAACTTGAAAGGATATTGTATATACATTTCTTTCCCACTCCCACCCCAAGTCATTAGTTAAAAGCTTATTAGCACACCTGCACACTGTGTTACATCCTGGGTAGCTGCTTATCTTACATACCACTAGTCTGGGTTCTAGCTTGACAGCTGGAGAGGTGAGTAGTCCTGAGTGAGAGAGAGGAAATAGTGCACTCTGTTCTCTCAACCAAATAATACAGCCCTCAAAAGAACACTAGTCTGAAAGTCAGAGCTGGATTCTAGTTCTGACTAATTTGTTATATGAACTGGACTTGTTTCCTCATCTGTAAAATAGAAGATTGGACTAGCTGAAACTAAAGAATTTTCCAACACTAAAATTCCATTGTTTTAGGTGTCTCCCTGTCAAGTGGCTGTGCCAGATGATCACTTTCAGAAAGGGAACCGATAACTCTATGAATTACAGATGGGTATATATAGCTGTGAGTGTGAGATATAAAAATAGATAAATATAGAGATGAATTATCATATAAAAGAAACATGAGGACATCTACACTGATAAACAGGCATATATAGAGAGGCAAATAGACACACACAGATGTATTTAAATGCACTGGGAAAAGGAATAAGTACCATGATATAGGTATTTACTTCAGGTATTTGAGGCTAGATTGAACTCAATCCTTTTAGACTCCAGGTCCTCTACTGTGTCATCTAGTTACTATATGTGCATATACTTATATATTTATATTTACATATGAGGCCAACTGATATAATAAATAGAAATCTACTGACCTTAAGTTAGAAAAATCTAGGTTTAAAACTTATCTATGACACATGATACAAACTGGCTGTGTGGCCTTGGGTAAAGTGTTTAACTTCTAAATACCCCAGGCAATTACCCATCTTTCGTGATAGAGGAAGGGCAACTGGGTGATACAGTGAATAGAGGTCCAGGCCTGAATTAAGAAAATCTGAATTCAAATGTGATTTCACACACATAGGTGGGTGACCCTGGGCAAGTCACTTAATCCTGTTTGCCTCAGTTGCCTCATCTGTAAAATAAATTGGAGAAAGAAATGGCAAATCTCTTTGCTAAGAAAACCTCAAAAGAGGTCACAAAGACTTAGACATTAATGAAAATGACTAATACAACAATATACACACTCTTTCCAAGATTCCAGTCAAATCAAAGGCCTATCCTTTCTATTTTTAAATTTTTATTTTTTCAATTGTTAAACATGTATTTTTTCTGTCATAGCTTCCCCCCAAAAATAGAGAAACAAAAACATAATCCTTGTAACAAAAAACATAGTCAAACAAAAACAAATTTCCATATTTAAAGGGTTCATTTTTTCCCCAATACTAAATTCCATCAGTGTTCCTATATGGTAGGGAATAAAGCTGCCTCTTAAAAACTAAAATTGAATTTCACACACAAGACAATGGAAAGCCACTTGGTAGGTGTGAGCAATTTGTGATATATATAGCCAACATGGAATTCTGAAGAACAGGAATAAAAGATTTTTTATCAAGGAAAAGGATGACAAGAAAGGTCACTAGCAGGTTGGATGGATCCCCTGTGTTGATCTTTTGGGAGAATATGGATAAAAATTCCGTAAAATGGGCATTATGAATGGATTATGATGTGCAGGTAAGGAGAGAATTCCCTAATTGATGGGTCAATCAATAGCATTTATTAAACACTTGCTTTTCCCTTAATATAAAGATAAAGCAAAAGCAACTGTTTCCCTCAAGAAAATTATATTCATATATATATACATATATATACTATATATATGTACTATATATACACAAAGTAAATAAAAGATAATTTTAGAGGGGAAGGAATTAGCTGGGTGGGGTTGGGGATGGGGGAGAAACTAGGAAACATCTACAGCAGAAGGCATTTGACTGTCTCAAAGGAGGCCAGGAAGAGGTGAGGAGGAAAAGAATATTAAGCATGAAGAGGGTGGGAGGAACATCCTTTGCAAAGGCTGAAGGTAGAAGGTGTAATGTAATATGTGTAGAGGGAAATATACTAAACAAGAAAACTAGAAAAGAAAGGAAGGAAAAGGTATAAAGAACCTTAAACAAAGGTTTGATTTGATTTTAGAAATTAATAGGTAGCTACTCTACCCTGTCCACCAATCTGCTATCTATTTTGACTTATTAGAATAGTTAATTAGGTTACTTTAATAAACCAGTTAGGATCATGAGGGCTTGAATTAGAGTGGAAGTACACACATATGAGAGATGTTTTAGATATAAAAGTGACAGAAGAATTGTTGACTAATTGGAAAAATGGGATGAGAGTAAGGAGTTTGGAATGACATTGAAATTGTGAGCCTGAGTGTCTGGGAGTGTGGGGTTACCCCTAATAGTAATAGGAAAGTCAACCGTGATAGGAAAGTTGAAAAGGGAGGGGTGGGGGGAAGCTAGGTGGCTCAGAGGATAGAGTACCTGCCCTGGAGTCAGGAAAACCTGAGTTCAAATTTGACCTCAAACACTTAATACTTCTTAGCCAGTGTAATTCTGGGCAAGTCACTTAACCCCAATTGCCTCAGCAAAAAAAGAAAAGGGAGAAGGGTTTGGGGTGGGGGTAAGAAAATTCTCCTTTGGACATGAGTTTGAGATTTCTGTGTGAAATATATTCAATAGGCAATTAAGGAACTGGAGTTTTAGGAGAGAGACTGGTATTGGACTTGGGAATCTTCTAAAAAGATAGATGAACCTGTGAAAATTGATGAATTCAATAGAGAAAAAGTGAAGAAAAAAATGAGAAGAAAGCACAAGACAAAACCTTGGGATATATTCACATTTGGTGGTCATTACATAAATAAAGATCCAGCAAAGGAGACTTAGTTAACAACTGAGAGCAGAGTCACAAAAACCCAGAGAAGAAAGAGTATTAAGGGGGAGAAGATAATCACCAGTTATTAAACACATTAATATGTACTTTTTTAAATAGATGTTGGGACCTTCCAGTGAGTTCTTTTTTGAATAGTGATATCTTTTATGCAATTTATAGTCTTTTAAAAAATCTATCTAATATTTTATTTTACTCAATTACATATAAAAATAATTTGTGAATTCATTAAAAAAAACCCTGAGTTCCAAATTCTCTCCCTCCCTTATGAGAAGGAAAGCATTTTGACAGAGGCTATACAGGTGTAGTCACACAAAACATATTTCCATATATTTCCATATTACTCATATTGTGAAATAAAACAGACCAAAAAACCCCCAAGAAAAATAAAGAATTTAAGAAATATGATTTGAAATGTATTCAGATTCCATCCCTTTTTTCTCTGGAGATGGATAGAATTTTTCATCATAAGTCCTTAGGAATTGTCTTGGATCAATGTATTGCTGAGTTTACTTAAGTTATTCACAGTCTATCGTTGTATAATACACAAATTATAGTCTAAAATAGTTTCCTGAGGCATCAAGATCATTAAGTGACCTTCCTGAATTTTATAATTATTTAGTGACTTGGGGATAGGGACAGAACCTGTAATTTCATTGGCATAGAAAACTCTCAGATAAGGACCCCCTCTACCAATACAGTCTCTGCAACTAAGTTTTTTTTTTTCCCCTGAGGCAATTAGGGCCAAGTGACTTGCCCAGGGTCACACAGCTGGGATGTATTGAGTGTCTGAGACCACATTTGAACTCAGATGCTCCTGACTTCAGGGCTAGTGCTCTATCCACTGTGCCACCTCTCTGCTCCTTATGCAACTAAGTCTTAAAGAATTCTCTAGACTATAGCACTGAAGTAGTCACTATAGCTAACCCTAAATGCAGGTGAGGAAATGAGGCTAAGAGAGTCTGAAAGGTTTGTCCATATTTTTACAACTAGAAAAGAAGTGAAACATTTACATAAAATTAATAGTTGAATGGTGTGTCCAGGATCTCACAAACAGATGTGTCAGATTCAAGACTTGGAACTTAGGTCTTCTGGTTCCAAAGCTAGTTCTCAAACTACTACATCATGATGTCTCTCTATTTAGAGAAGACCTCACATATATACATATACAGACAATAAGATAAAATAAAATAATATAGTTCTTTAAAGTTTGTAAAGCAATGTATATAGAACGTATATGCATGTGTGTATGTATGTATGTATGTGTGTGTGTGTGTATATATATATATATATATATATAAAATGTATATTGAACCCAGGGTCTATGACTTCTATCAATCAAACAATAAGTATTTAGTATTTTATTATAGACGACTTATTTGAAGTTATATATTTATTACTATCATCTATCCACTACCCCAAGCTGGATACTTATGCCCACAGATTGAAGATGCATGGAAGGACATTCAGCCAGGTAAACACAGACAGACAGTTGTACAGACACATCTGGTTAGGAAGACATGCCATTGTTTGACCTCCACAGTACAATTAAGTTCTTTTTTTTTTTTTTTTTTAAAGCAAATGATTAACATTTATTTTCTTTTTTAAAAAAATGTTGAAATACATGTTAAATCTAATATGTGTGTACATATTTATAGTTATCTTGTTGCACAAGAAAAATCAGCTCAAGAAGGAAGAAAAAGAAAAACTGAAAAAGAAAACAAAATACAAGCAAATAACAACAGTGAGAGTGAGAATGCTATGTTGTGTTCCTCACTCTGTTCCCATTGGTTTCTTTCTGGGTGTAGATGACTCTCTTCATCACAGCACAAGCGGAACTGGTTTGAATCATCACAATGTTGAAGAGGGCCACGTCCATCAGAACTGATCATTGTATAGTCTTATTATGCTGTGTATAATGATCTCCTGGTCCTGCTCATTTCACTCAACATCAGTTGATGTAAGTCTCTCCAAGCTTCTCTGAAATCATCCTGCTGGTCATTTCTTATAGAACAATAATATTCTATAACATTCTATAACATTCATATATCATAACTTCTTCAGCCATTCTCCAATTGATGGGCATCCACTCAGTTTCCACTACAAAGAGGGTTGCCACAAACATTCTGGCACATACAGGTCCCTTTCTCTTCTTTAAGATCTCTTTGGGGTATAAGCCCAGTAGTAACGCTGCTGGATCAAAGGGTATTGATAATTTTTTGAGCATAGTTCCAAACTGTTCTCTAGAATGGTTGGATCCATTCACAACTCCAGTTTTCCCACATCCTCTCCATTTGTCATTATCTTTTCTTTCATCTTAGCCAATCTGACAGGTGTGCAGTGGTATTTCAGAGTTCTCTTAATTTGCATTTCTCTGATCAATAGTGATCTGGAGCACCTTTTCATGTGGCTACAAATAGTTTCCATTTCTTCATCTGAAAATTGTCTGTTCATATCCTTTGACCATTTATCAATTGGAGAATGGCTTGAATTCTTATACATTTGAGTCAATTATATATTTTAGAAATGAGGCTTTTATCAGATCCTTTGGATGTAAAAATGTTTCACCAGTTTGTTGATTACCTTCTAATCTTGTTTACATTACTTTTGTTTGTACAGAAACTTTTTAATTTGATATAATCAAAATTTTCTATTTTGTGATCAATAACGATCTCTAGTTCTTCTTTGGTCACAAATTCCTTCCTCCTCCACAAGTCTGAGATGTAACCTATCCTATGTTCCTCTAATTATTTATTATCTCGTTCTTTATGCCTAAATCATGAACCATTTCGATCCTATCTTGGTATATGGTATTAGGTGTGGGTCCATGCCTAGTTTCTGCCATACTAATTTCTAATTTTCCCAGCAGTTTTTGTAAAATAATGAATTCTTGTTCCCAAAGCTGGGGTCATTGGGTTTGTCAAACACTAGTTTGCTGTAGTTATTCACTATTTTGTCCTTTGGACCTAACCTTTTCCACTGATCAACTAGTCTATTTCTTAGCCAATACCAAATGGTTTTGGTGACCGCTGCTTTATAACATAGCTTTAGATCAGGCACAGCTAGGCCACCTTCATTTGATTTTCTGTTCATTAATTCCTTTGAAATTCTCGACCTTTTGGTCTTCCAGATGAATTTTGTTTTTTTTTCTAGGTCATTAAAAAATTTCTAGGGAGTTTGATATGGCACTAAATAAATAAATTAGTTCAGGGAGCATGGGCATCTCTATTATATTTGCTTGACCTGTCCATGAGCACTTGATATTTTTCCAATTGCTTGGATCTGACTTTATTTGTGTGAAAAGTGTTTGTAGTTTTGCTCGTATCGTTCCTGACTTTCCCTTGGCAGACCGATTCCCAGATATTTTACACTATCGTTGATTATTTTAAATGGCATTTCTTTTTTCATCTCTTGCTGCTGGATTTTGTTAGTGATGCTATGATGATTTATGTGGATTTATTTTGTATCCTGCAACTTTGCTAAAAGTGTGGATTATCTCTAATATTTTTTTAGTTGATTCTCTGGGGTTCTCCAAGTATTCCAACATCTCTGCAAGGAGTGATCGTTTGGTCTCCTCATTACTTACTCGAGTTCCTCATTACCTACTCACAATTAAGTTCTAACTTAGCTCTTTGTGAAGCCATTTTTTTTTCCGCCTACTGGATTGTAAGCTACATGCGGGGTCGGAGGCAGGCTGGCTTTATTAGGGTGTCCCAGTAAGCAGGTTGTGAGTTGCTTGAGTTGGTTGAATTGAATGGACAGGATGCTGACAGCATTGCAATATATGCAAGTTCAAAGTGGGATCTGCCGCAGCCGGAGGAACGGTTTTCTCAGTCTTGATTGGGTAGGCCTCGTGGGGGCGTGGTCCTGACTCAGATGCCTCCGATTGGGTGTGGTGAGAAAACCTGAAGGACTGGGCATCCCAGAATTCGGGTCGCGGGTTGGACACCGTCCGGGTTTGCCAAGAGTTCTAGCCTCGGTCCCTCTTCCCACAATGCCCTGCGGTCACAGTCGTCCCGGCGCAGTGCAACCGAACTTGCACTAACTCCACCTCCGTTCCGCACAATTCCTCATTTTCTATTGGTGCTTTCCCCTGCTACTCTGTAGCTGATCATTCCCGTTGGATATCTGTCACCTATCCTTTTCCAGTTTCTTTTGTAATCCCACCCTCCCCGGAAAGGTTCCCATTCCTAAGGCCAACTCTCCCTTTTTTATTGGATGATCGGTGCCAGAGCCAGCGGGGATTGGTTGTGTACTTTACTAGATTCGCACAGTTACCAGGCAGCGGCGTAGGTTGCGCCTGGTTACCACGTCAGTGAACTGACAGGGAAGGGAGCCGGTTCCTCCTCCCGTCCCAGGGCCTGAATCGTCACTGCCGCTGCTATCGCTGGTCCCATCCCACCCTTTGCTCACCGACTCTTGTCTTTGGGCACCGATTCCCATTACTTTTCCCTCCCTGTCGCAGGGTCGGGGGAACCGTTTGGGGTCTCCGCCGGCTCCCGGGCCGGACATGAATTGTGGCCGCCGGCCCTGGGACTAGGCCTCGCCATTTTGGATCCGGTGACAGGTCAGCGAGAGCTTTTCCCGGGAAAAGTCCCAGGGTCTCCAGGGCCGAGCCTCTTTTGCACCTGGGAGCAAGGGAGGCACAAGGCTCCGGTTGGGTGATGGGGAGAAAAAGGGGAATTATGGGAAGGAATTAGGAAAGCGATCGTGAGGGGCAAAGGTTAGCCTGTCCGTCACGGGAGGGCCTATTTCAACTCTGAGTCCTCCGAGCAGTTACTCAGACTCCCTGAAAGATGCTTGAATCCCCCCCCCCCCCCCCCCCAGCACGTCCGCTCAGCCCTAGGTCCTGTCAGCCCTTTACTAAGTCTTCACCTCCTGGAAAGAGGGGCTGAGGTAGAGCCTGTCCGCCCCTGGCTCCTCACCAACTCTCAGAGGGTAGTCCTGACGTTCCCGAGCTCACGCACTGCCGGCCTCGGTGTGCGAGGGAAAGTAGAAGCGGCAGGATCTCTCCAGGTAGAGAATGGAAACCATGAGACTGTGTTGTTATAAACAGCTCAGAGTAACTATTTTGCTGCTTTCACGGGGAAAATTTGTTTTTTGCTTTCTTAGTTTCCCTTTGGTTATTCACATTCCTTCCTGCCACTGGTTGGTTGAGTGGTGAAGAAGTTTTAAGTTCAGGAAAACTCCGAGAGTGGGAGAAGGGTTTGCATTCCGGGGTTGGTAGCTGGCGATCCTCCTTTTTTAGCGAATGAAAGCCAGATGGGGAGGAGTTGACAGTTTGGACTTGTTGGGCCAGGGCCCAGGACAGTTGATGGAAGGAGGCCTATCTCTTTGATAGGACAGATGCAGTTCAAGGTGTGGTAGTGTTTTGGACTGATGCGCTGAGGTTTATTTAGAAAGTAAATGTCATATATATAATCATAAGTGCAATCATCCCTATGGCGGATTTGATAGTCATTCCTCTGTAGAAAGCTTTGAACAGGCCATGAAGAAATGTGCATTTGTTAGGAAGGCATTGGTCTCGATTCTGTGGGAATTGCAGATAATTTTTGCATCCCTCTGTTTTGATTTTCATTCTGACCAGTTTGTGGTATTTCTTTTTAAGAACAGTACAAAACTTGGGAAAGTCTTTAGTAATAATATAGCAGGATTTGGGTATGATCAAGAATTGCAACTTTGGCCAGTAGAAGTACCAAACCATAATAAAGATATACTGTATACTGGAGCAAATGATTCCTGAGATTTTGAAGAGATTGGAGTCATGCAGTGACAGATCACAGAACTGGCAAGGACCTTAGAGACCAGCTAGTCCAACTGGTACTGAACAAGAAGTTCTGCCAGTACTTGACACCATTTATTTGAAGGCCCTGCTTAAAGGGGAAATATCCTAAGCAAGCCCATTCAACTTTGAATAGGTCTTAATTGTTAGTTCCTTGCTTCTATGTAGCTTATATCTTTTGCTTCTATTTTTGCCCTCTGGCCCAAACAGAAAAAACTTTATTCCACTTATTTGGGACAGTTTTGTTTTTTTTTTATAACTTTTTATTGACAGTACATATACATGCGTAATTTTTTACGACATTGTCCCTTGCACTCACTTCTATTCTATTTTCTCCTCCCTCCCTCTACTCCCTCCCCTAGATGGCAGGCAGTCTTATACATGTTAAATATGTTATAGTATATCCTAGATACAATATATGTATGCAGAACCGAACAGTTCTCTTGTTACACAGGGAGAATTGGATTCAGAAGGTAAACATAACCTGGGAAGAAAAACAAAAATTCGAATAGTCCACACTCATTTCCCAGTGTTCCTTCTCTGGGTGTAGCTGATTCTGTCCATCATTGATCCATTGGAACTGGATTAGCTCTTCTCTATGTTGAAGATATCCACTTCCATCAGAATACATCCTTATACAGTATCATTGTTGAAGTGTATAATGATTTCCTGGTTCTGCTCGTTTCACTCAGCATCAGTTCATATAAGTGGGACAGTTCCTTAAATTCTTGAAGATATCTATCATATTCCTCATCCCACCCCAAAACTTTTCGCCAAACTAAACATTCTTAGCTTCTTCAACATGGGAGGACTTTTGAGCCTCTACATTATCCTGATCATCCTTCATTTTATCAGTGGCCTTCCTAAAATGTGGTGTATACCACTGAACATACATACAATCTGACTAAGGCAAGATAGAATGGAATTATCACCTTCTTGGACTTAAGGACTCCATACTTATTATATTGTAGCCAAAGGTTATTACCTTTTTTGGTTGTCATTTTAAGTCATTGCACTCATAGTCTGCTAAAACAGTCAAATATTCTAAGAAAATTTAGCCATGCCTCCCTTTTGTATTTTGTGAAATTGATTTTACATTTAATAATTAATTTAAATTTCATTTCATTTTTTAGCCAGTTTTATATTGTTCCCTGGCATGTTCTTTTTAGATTCTAATTCTGTTCATGTCCATCTCTCATGTTCTCTATCCCTCTGAGTTTTGTGTCACCTTCATGTGTGATATAATTACATACCTTTTAAGTATGTCTTTCTCTAAGTCATTATTGATTTTAAAAAGAATATTAAACAGCACAGGGCAAAGCATAGATCTCTGTAATATATCACTAGATAACCTTTTTTCAAGGTGACATCAAACCATTGATGATTACTCTTTTTGTTTATGCATTCAATTAGTTTAGACTCACTCTTACTGTACTTTTATCTATTCTACATCTCTGTATATTGTCCACAAGAGCAAAGTGAAAGACTTTGTAAAATCTTTGCTAAAATCTAGATAAACTATATAGTGTTTGATTTACCAGTCTGGTAATCCTGTCAATGGAGAAAATGAGGTTAGTCTGGCATGACCTGTTCTTGAAGCTGTGTTGGCTCACTGTAATCACCACTTCCTTTTCTAGATGTTTATTACCCATCCCTTATGTGTTTTAGAATTTTGCCAGGAATTGAAGTAAAGGTCAATAGTTTACAGTTCGAAGATTCTACTGTTTTCTTTTTAGCAAATTGGAGCGTTATCTTTGGTCCTTTTCTGTTCTTCATAATCTTTCTTTTTAAAGTATACATTACATTTAGCCTATTATTAACAAATTGCCCTATTTATTTATGTCACTTTCTGAACTGTCTTTTTGTTTACTATGTTTTAAATGTGTTTCTGATCTTTTCTATCATTATTTTCTAAGTTTTTTCAGCATAATCTTGGGTTATAGTTTATCAAGAACAACTAGGATTTCACTTATAGTCTTATTAATCTTGACTCTCAACTCCTAGTGGTAATTTTTGTTGTCCTTTCCAGTTTGAAAATTATTATGCTTGTTAAAGAAAATGAAAACAGGGGCAGCTAGTTGGTGTAGTGGATAGAACACCAGCCCTGAAGTCAGGAGGACCTGAGTTAAAATTTGACCTCGGACACTTAACACTGCCTAGTTATGTGACCTTGGGCAAGTTACTTAACCCCAATTGCCTCAGCCCTCCCCACCCCCCAAAAGAAAAGAAAATGAAAACAAATTAAAAGTTGAATAGTTCTCTTTTCTGTTATCATCACCCCATCTACCCTCAGCTACAGTTTTCCTCACCAATCTCAGCTCTTTCTGACTTTTAAGAACTCATCATACTCTTTATAGGACTATAGCACACTTTTGTACTCATTTTCCTTTACTTAGGGTTTAAAAAAAAAAATGCTCCCTGGATTTCCATGTCGATTTTTTAAAACACAACTTCCTTATCCCTGCCATTGGAATTCTTTCTCTTTGGGTCTTAAAATTTTAATTCCTAAGATTCGCTCCTCTATCTTGGGTAGAGTTCCCTGTAGAATTTAGTTCCAGGGATCTTATATATCCTTTCTTTGAATTTTTTTGAAATCTCTGTCCCAAAATATAGGGAACATTTGTTTTTACTCCCATTCTCAAATCAGTTTGAAGATAAAGCAGTTATTCCCCTAAAACTTCCTATCATTTCTATCCCCAACAGTCAGTTTTTCTGTAGAATTGAATATTAGGTTCAGTATATCATTTTCTTCTCTTGATTGTTCTACCTTTTGAAAGATAACATCATTAAGTGAAGCCAAGAAATTATTAGCTGCTTTGCTAGAGTAGAGAGAATGTACCTTAATAGACCATAAAACTCCATACTACAGCTGAAACCAAATTAAAATGTAATTGGAAAATGTTTGACAAAAAATAAAACATAAATAGTATTAATTTGTGGCTTTCCAAGTTAATATGTGGCCTACAGGGATCTTTTTTGATAATATGTTTTGATTAGTAGCTTTGATGCTACTAGCCTATAAAACTGAATCCCCTTCACCTACTGTATCATTTTTTGATGCTAGGACTGTAACCTTTTTTTAAACTTGCCAATTTTTTTTTTCTGAATGACAGACAGTCTGTTCATTCTGAGAATGATATCTCTTTTTTTTAAAACTTTATTTATTTTAATAACTTTTTATTTACAAGATATATGGATGGGTAATTTTTCAGCATTAACAGTTGCAAACCTTTTGCTCCAATTTTTCCCCTCCTTCCCCCTACTCCCTCCCCCATATGGCAGGTTGACCAATACATGTTAAATATGTTAAAGTATAAGTTAAGTACAGTATATGTATACATGTCCATACAGTTATTTTGCCGTACAAAAAAGAATCAGACTTTGTAATAGTGTACAGTTAGTGTGTGAAGGAAATAAAATATTCAGGCGGACAAAAATAGAGGGATTGGGAATTCTATGTAGTGGTTCATAATATCTCTTTTTTCTACCAACATTGATTTTTTTAAAAATAAAACTTTATTCATGTCCTTTTATTACTATACTTTCTCCTAATATCTGTTCCCCTTGCCCTCTTAGAACAAAGAATATTTTTTTAAAGACAGAAGAAAAAGGAGTGGATCTGAAAATAAATGCTATGTGTAAACCTTTAAAGATCTCTTTAAAGGGATGGGATGGATGATTTTTTTCTTAAATCTCTTCCTTTGGGTCATGCTTGTTTTTCATAGTTTTGTAATATATGCTTTGGTGTCTTTTTTTTTGGGGGGGGTTTTCATCTACACTGTTATCATTATATATATTGTTTTATTGGCTCTGCTTACTTTGTTCTACATGAGACCACCATTAATTTTTTTAATTAATTTTTTTCTCAGTTAAAATAGATTGTTCATTTCCCAAACTCCAAATGAAAAACAAAACAAAACAAAACAACTAATACAAGCATGTATATCCAAGCAAGACAAATTAACATTTGGCTATGTAAAAAAAAAAAAAAAAATTGTTTCATTTTGTACTCTGAGTCTCACTTCTCTGTCAGGAAGTTGGCATTATGTTTCATCATTAAATCCTCTGAATTCACAATTTGTCATCACACTTATTAGAATTCCTAGTTTTTTTCAAAGTAGTTTGTCCTTGTTTGCCATTGTTGCAATTGTTTAAATTGTTCTGTTATTGCTCACATCAATTTTTATCTGTTTATACAAGTTTTTCCAGGTTTCCCTAAAGTGTTCTCCATAATTTAATTGTGTTTATATACTATAACTTGTATAAATGTTCCTTTATTGATGGGTCCCTCCTCAATTTCTAATTCTTTGACACTGCAAAAAAAGAGGTATAAATATTTTTGTCTCCTTAAAGTTCCATATTTCAAATTGTGAGCCAGAAATCTATATAATTATCTTCTTGCCCAGCAATGTCCAGCAACTAAGTCCAACTAGTTATTATAAAATAGGGACCATAACATTTATTAATTTAACAAGTAGGAGGAAAATGGGTATAGGGAACAAATACTTAAATTTTAATTGATCAACCTGAATATGGCCATTTTCTAAAGTGGGATTTAGAAAATGAAAATGACAGCCTATTTTTTTAGTCCATTAATTGAATGAGTTTTTCTCACTTTTCTAGATTATAGCCTTGGTAAAATAGATATGTATTTCATAATAGGCTATTTAGATTATTGAATGAATAGGGCCAGTAAATGTAACTTCTGGATAATAGCACACCATCTAGGCCTGGGCAGGATCTGTTGAAACTGTAGAAGCCTTTCCTTTTCTTCCAGTTCTTTTAAACAGTTGGAACTTGACTCTCCTCTAAGACCTTTGAAATGCTAGCCTGAAAGTAGACTTATGTTTAGTTCTTGGTTAAAGATGATGCTCCTTGTTGCCTTTGGATGCCTAGATGTAGACAGAGTTTCTTTCGAATAGTTTGACATAGCAAAGGACAGTCATATTTAGTGGGCTTAAGGGTGATGAAAAGCCTGCAAAGAAAAAAGCCCAGGGAAGGAACAATTTGACAGAAAGAGAACCAGAAGAGAGCATTGTCAGAAAAACCTAGAGAGGAGAGAATTATCTAGTAGGAGATTCTTTGCAATGCTATATGCTGAAGAAAGATCAAGAAGGATGAAGACTGAGGTCACTAAATTTGATAAGTTTGGGGAAGAGTGTTGTGTCAGTGGAATGATAAATTTGGAAACTAGATTGCAGAGATTTAGAAATGAATGGGAGGAGAGGAACTGGAACCACTAAGGGTGGACAGCTCTCTCAAGGAACAAATCTCTGAAGGGGAAAAGAGTTATAGGGAAGCCAGCAGAAATGATTAAGTAAGGAAGGATTTTTTTAAAGTCCAAGGAACTTGGACTTATTTATTGACAGGAGGAGTCAGTATATAAGCAGAGATTTGGATGCAAGAAGGAGCTTGGGAATGATAATGGGGACAGTTTACTGGAGAATTTAGAAGGGAATAGGATCAAGGATGCATGTATAGGGTTTGGCTTTGGCAGAGAAGGACATTCTTTTAATTTTAGACAGGCATGTAGGAGAGAATAAGGAAAAGTGCATTAGTGATGTGTTATGAGGGAATATAGGAAAGCATTAGGCAAATTCTATCCACTGAGCTACATAGCTACCTCAGGTGTTGGATGATGGGAATATTTAAAGATTGGGTGTTGGCAAGGTGTGATAGCCAATAGGTCTAGAAGGTAAGAGATTCTGATGTAGAATTAAGTTGGTTTACTCAAGCAAGGGGTCTTTTTTTTTTCTTCAGTGAAATGTGAGGTGAGAATCTCAGTTGATGGAGTGGCAGAAACAAATAACATGCGAAGTTTTAGGAGAGATGAGTTTTAGAATATTTTTGTGGAAAATGGAAGGGTGAATCAATTAAGATGAATATCTTAAGGTTCCAATTGAGATTAGATAATATAAATTTGTATTTGACATAGTTATCATAGTATTGTGATTTACAACCTTGTGCAGTAGTACATGAATAGGAGCAATAACATTAGTAGATAGCATTTATTCAAAGCCTTAAGATTTTCATAGTGCTTTACATGTTATTTCATTTGATCCTCATAATAAACCTTTTAGATAGGTACTATTGTCACCTCCATTTTACAGATGAGGAAACTGAAATTGAGAAGGGTTAAGTGGTAAAGTTTTGAAGAAGAGTTTGTTCTTAGGTTTTTCTGACTCCCAAGTGTAGTACTCTTATTCACTGGGGCCACCTAAGCTGTCTCAGGTGTTGAGTGGGAGTATTTCAAATTGGGTATTGAGAAGGCATGATAGACAATATATTGGTCCAGGAGGCAAGAGGTTCTAATGTAGAATTGAGTTGCTTCAGTCAACCAAGGGGTCATGATAATGAAAATAGGAGAGTATAGTAAAGTGCAAGATTATGACCTGGAAAAGGACAGGGGGATGGAGGAATAGAGTGGTAATCACAACAGGGTTAGGAGTTACAAAGCTTCAGTAAAGATGGAATGATAAAAGATTATGATCAGATAAAAGAATTTTGGAGTTCAGAAATAGAATGCTTGGGGGTAATATGCAATATCAAGAATGTGATCATCTCTGTGTTTTTAGGAATTTAGAGTATTAGAAAGAACATTGATATGTAAGTTGAAATCATTTTTATTGAGAACTGGAGTGGAGAGGGGGGGAGAGAAAAAGAGAGACAGAATGGAGAAAGAGAATGAATGTGTGTGAGAGAATGTGTGTGTGTGTGGGGGGGGGACAGTGGGAGATTGTGAACCAAGCACTAAACTCATTGAGCTAGGAAATAGAATGTCATGGAAGTTGATAGATAACTACTAGGATGTGGATTGGGCGATATATTTAGGTATTATGAATCTTAAAGGAGAGATATTTAAAATGGGAGAGGGAATGTCTGGAAGTAGAAATGGAGTGCAAGGATTATATATAGCAATATGGTAATATACTAATCACTGAGAAGTGAGTCCAAAGAGTGTCACTGGAGTCAGGTCCATTGAAAAGAGGCATATGATTAGATTATTTGAAGTCCTTTCTTGAAGTTCAACCTCTTGGCAGCAGGTATTGATGTTATGTCTTGTAAGGCCCCAATAGACCTGTCTCATAAAAAGTTTTAGCTAGCACATAGATGTAGGAGAAGCTAGAGAATGAGTAGAAGGTCCTATAGGACATGAAATAGAAGAGGTCTTGTCCCTAGAGGGCAGCTGAGTACTAGAGATGGTCTTGGGGCAGAATTCCATTAAAGTTGGGAAGGTGACAGAGACTAGACCATTTTTTCCCCCATGCCCATTATCCTGGGACAAGATCTTAACTAGATGTTTGCAATTCTGATAATTGTTCTTATCCTTTGACCACTTATGCATTCATCGAAATATAATTTTTAGTGTTGTGTACTTAAAACTTTACTAAGACTTTTGGAACACTGTATATTTGTGTTAGTGCCTTATTTATTTTGAATAAATACAAATCACAATTGGAAATATTTGTAAAGACTTTTCCAAGTCAAAGTGTTGCTTTTCCCATTCTAGTTGCATTGAATTTGTCTGTGCAGAAGTTTAAAAAAATTTTTTTTGGTAATCAAAATTATTCATTTATATTTTGTGACAGACTCCATCTAGTATTTGGTTAATAATTCTCCTTTAGTTATAAGTACCTTATCTGATTTTCTTCAAAGATATGCTACATTTATAGTATTTAGGGTTATATATCCATTTTGAATTTATTGTATAATATATAGTGAAATCTGGGAATTTTTTAAGTCTCTAGTCTTCAGAGCTGCTTTGGGCAGTCCAGGAAAAAGTTACTCAGCCATATCCTAGCTATTCAATTCTACAGTCCTAGCCACTTCCCCCGTCCAGTCAGTCAATCATTTAACTTGGACACTTCATGTTTTTGTAAATATTTTTCTAAATTAGATCGTCAGTTTTATTGGCAAATACTTGGGCAAAATAATTTTTAATAACTTTTATTTCTTCATTGATTGTAAATTCACCTTTTTTGTTTTTAATACAGGTAATTTGATTTTATTTTTAAAAAATCAAATTAGCTAATGGTTGGTCTTTTCTATTTTTTGTTTTCTAAAAACCAGCTCCCAATTTTAATAATTCATTGTTTCTTTTTGTTTCCAATTTTGTTTATCTCTTCTTTCATTTTCCAGAATTTATTTGATGTTTAATTTATTGGCTTTCCAGTTTTGTTTTTTTAAAATCTCTTTTATTGATGAAAGTGTGTAGAGATAACATTTTTCATATAATGACTGCTTTAGCTGCATGTCCAAAATTTTGGTGTCTTGTCTCATTGTTATTTTCTTTAATAAAATATGGACTGGCTCTTTGGTTTGTCCTTTCTTCCAGCCATTTTTTAGGATTTTTATTTATTCACAATTAGTTTTTAATTTTCTTCAGTAGCTTTTTGTTGAACATGTTTATTATTGTGATCTGTAAAAGTTGAATTTAATAGTTCTACTTTTCTGCATTTTAAGTTTTTTATTCCCAATATGTGGTCTGTTTTTATGAAGGTACTATGTACTTTCTGAGAACTGAGAAATTTAAGTGCCCCCTTTTGTTTGTTCCTATTGAGTAATCTCTAGAGGTATCTTATCTTAACTTTTCTAAAATTTTATTCAGGTTCCTCACTTTTATTTTATTTTATGGTGGTGAAGTGGATAGAGCTCTTGATCTAGAGTCAGGAAAATATTTAACTTCAAATTGGGCCTCACACATTCACTAATTGTGTGGATTTTTGGCAAGTCACTTTACCTCTGTCTCCATTTTGTTATATGTAAAATGGAAATAATAGGAATAATATTTCCTAGGATTGTTGTGAGGATCAAATGAGATAATAATTGTAAAGTGCTTAGCACAATGCCTAGCAAGTTCTATATAGGATGTTTAGATCAGAAAGATGTAAACTACATTTCTCAATTATTATAATTTGATTCATTATTTCTCTCTAGAACTCATTTAACTTTAAGTATTTGATGCTGTGCCCCTTGATGCATATATTTAGTATTTATATTAATTATTTGTGGTGTTTTTCAGCAAAAAGTAGTTTTCCTCTTTATCTTTAAAAATGAAATCTATTTTTGCTATTGTTTTGTCTGAGATTATATTGCTACCCTTGCATTTTTTACTTCAGATAAAAGATAATGTATTTTGCATTTGCTCCTTATTTTAATTTTGTGAGCATCTTTCTATTTCAAGTGTGTTTCTTATAAATAGCATATTGTCTGATTCTATTTTTTAATCCATTCTGCTCTTTTCTTTTTTTATGGGTGAGTTTATCCCATTCACATTTCATTCTTATGATTGTTAATTTGTATTTCTCTTTATTCTCTTATTATTTTCCTTCTCTTTCTTTCCTATTTATTTTTTTATAAAGAAGTTGTTTGTGTGGAAGGAGTGAGCACAGTATTAGTGCTCTGGGTTTGGTATAAACTGCTTCTCTTCCCTTGCCTTTCTTTCCCTCATCCAGAGGGGGGAAAAATGACTTTTTTTTTTTTTTTTCTTTTAAATGCCTCTTCAAAATTCACCCTAGTTAGAGTACATTTTGCTTAATACTAAACCCTTCTTAATCTGGTCTCCTCCATATTTCCCCACTTTCCCCTTTCTCTCCTGTTTCCCTAGTGAATGAAATGTATTTCTATATCCAACTGTATGTATTCTTCCTTCCTTTAATCAGTTCAGATTAAGATTTAAGTGTTGTCCACTCATTCTTTTGTTTTAGAGGACTTTTTTTTTTTTTTTTTTTTTTTTTTTTTTTTGAGGCTGGGGTTAAGTGACTTGCCCAGGGTCACACAGCTAGGAAGTGTTAAGTATCTGAGACCAGATTTGAACTCAGGTCCTCCTGAATTCAAGGCTGGTGCTCTATCCACTGCGCCACCTAGCTGCCCCTGTTTTAGAAGACTTTTACTTCTGCATCGAAATTATAGGTGATAATTTTTCCCATCCTTACTCTTTCTTTCTTCCTATTATAGTTTCCTTTTCCCTTTCCACTTGTCATCAAGAAACAGAATTAGACTTAGTTTTTCTGTCTAATTAGATTCCTTCCATGACTCTTAATGAATGATAACAGAGATATGTATCATGTTACTGTATTAGAATTATTCCCTTATGATGATCATTCATGTTTATCTTTTTAATCTTTTATTTTATTTCTTTGTTTATACTTGAGTTCCCTCATCATGAATGCTTAGAAGTTTTTTATGTAATTAAAGACCCCCTCCCTTTTGTTTTTCTTCTATAGAATTGTACTTAGTTTTCTTGGATGCCATTCGTAGCTATAAACCTCTATTTTTTTCCTTTTGGAATATCATATACTAAACTTTCCCCTGATTTATAGTGATGATTGCTAAATCTTGTATAACATTGACTTTGGCTCTTTAGTACTTAAGTTCTTTCTTTGCTTTTTGCAATATTTTCCTTTTGACCTTGACACTGGATTTTGACTGTATTGTTCATAGGAGTTTTCATTTTCATTTTGGGGCTTCTTTTAGAAAATGATCAGTTCATTTTTTCTAATTCTATTTTGTCTTCTAGTTCTAAAGGACCTAAATTGTTTTGTTTTAAGATTTCTTGAAATATGACTTTTAGGCTCTCTTTTTTGTTCATGATTTTCAAATAGTCTCTTGGTTCCTAAATTGTCTCTA
This sequence comes from Sminthopsis crassicaudata, assembly GCF_048593235.1. Taxonomy (NCBI): domain Eukaryota; kingdom Metazoa; phylum Chordata; class Mammalia; order Dasyuromorphia; family Dasyuridae; genus Sminthopsis; species Sminthopsis crassicaudata. The sequence continues at coordinate 577,878,485 of NC_133618.1, forward strand.
ATTTCCAGATTAGTTATTTTGGCTAAGACATATCTTAAGTTTTCCTCTTTTTTTTTTTTTTTTTTTTTCCCGGTCTTTTGATTTTGCTTTAATATTGTCTCATGAACTAATTGACTTCTATGTAGTCCATTTTCGATTTTCAGGGAGTTTGTTTCTTGGGCAAGGTTTTGTATTTTTTGTGTAAGCTATAAATTCTTTTTCTTCCATAATTTTCATTTTTTTCCAATTTTTTCTCCTATTCTTTCCTTGGATTCATAAGACATTTTAAAAACTCTTCATCTCTACTAAGAATTCTGGTTGAATTTATACATAATCTGTGTTTTTCTTTGATTTTATAAATATTTTGGGTTCATCTTTTTCTGGAGTTATGTCTTGAGTTTCCCTGCCACTGTAATAGCTTTTCATTGTGGGATACTTTTTTTATTTGTTCATTTTTCCAGCCTCCTTCCTAACTTTGTACTCATTTTTAGGATTGGATTCTGTACTTCTAGATGGAAAGTTTGGGCTAATCATGTTGCCATTTTCTTGGACTGTTGAATGCTGTGTTCCAAGATTTCATTTACAACTCAGGCTGGCAAACCACAAGCTTTCATTGTTCTTTTCCTGGATAAAGTCTGATTGTTGTCTCCCTAGTCTGACCTCTGCAAGTTTCTGACTTGGGTTTGGATCTGATCCATAGTCGACTTTTACTGGATTTAGTCACGATCAACCAGCTGGAAAATATCGCTGGTTCAGAATGACACAATCGTAGTCCCTTTGGTCTGTTTCTGGGATCCAACCATGCTTTTTTGTTGCTTCCTTTTGAATCTACTCTTTTCTATGTCATATCATATCTTATCTATCTGTATATTTATCTATCAGGACCTACACAATGCCACCTGTGGATGCAGGTATCTTTCATCAGTCAAAACTCCAGCTTGAACTTGTCTTTGAGAATAGCTCTGTATAAAGCATTGGGGAGAGATACAAAGGGAAGTGATGGCAGAAGCACTGTTTTCAAATAATTAACACTCTCAACAGGGAAGTACATATAAAACAAACTTTTTTTTTTTTTTTTTTAGAATTTTTTTCCCACAGTATATATGCATGAGTAATTTTTTTTTTATAATATTATCCCTTGTATTCATTTTTCCAAATTATCCCCCCCCTCCCTCTACTCTCTCCCCCCGATGACAGGCAATCCCATACATTTTACATGTGTTACAATATAACCTAGATACAATATATGTGTGTAAATACCATTTTCTTGTTGCACATTAAGTATTAGATTCTGAAGGTATAAGTAACCTGGGTAGATAGACAGTAGTGCTAACAATTTACATTCACTTCCCAGTGTTCCTTCTCTGGGTGTAGTTATTTCTGTCCATCATTGATCAACTGGAAGTGAGTTGGATCTTCTTTTTTTTTTTTTTTTTTTTAATTTTTTATTATATATATATTTTTTATAATATTATCCCTTGTATTCATTTTTCCAAATTATCCCCCCCTCCCTCTATTCCCTCCCCCTGATGACAGGCAATCCCATACATTTTACATGTGTTACAATATAGTCTAGATACAATACATGTGTGTGAATATCATTTTCTTGTTGCACAATAAACTTTAGATTCCTAAGGTACATGCAACCTGGGCAGACAGATATTAGTGCTAACAATTTACATTCACTTCCCAGTGTTTCTTCTCTGGGTGTAGCTACCTCTGTCCATCATTGATCAACTGGAAGTGAGTTGGTTTTTCTTTATGTTGAAGATTTCCACTTCCATCAGAATACATCCTCATACTGTATTGTTGTTGAAGTGTACAGTGATCTTCTGGTTCTGCTCATTTCACTCAGCATCAGTTGATTTAAGTCTCTCCAGGCTTCTCTGTATTCCTCCTGCTGGTCATTTCTTACAGAGCAATAATATTCCATAACCTTCATATACCATAATTTACCCAACCATTCTCCAACTGATGGACATCCATTCATCTTCCAGTTTCTAGCTACTACAAAAAGAGCTGCCACAAACATTTTGGCACATATATGTCTCTTTCCGCTCTTTAGTATTTCTTTGGGATATAAGCCCAGTAGTAGCGCTGCTGGGTCAAAGGGTATGCACAGTTTGATAACTTTTTGGGCATAGTTCCAAATTGCTCTCCAGAATGGCTGGATTCTTTCACAACTCCACCAGCAATGTATTAGTGTCCCAGTTTTCCCACATCCCCTCCAACATTCATCATTATTTGTTCCTGTCATCTTAGCCAATCTGACAGGTGTGTAGTGGTATCTCAGAGATGTCTTAATTTGCATTTCTCTGATCAGTAGTGATTTGGAACACTTTCATATGAGTGGATATAGTTTCAATTTCATCATCTGAGAATTGTCTGTTCATATCCTTTGACCATTTATCAATTGGAGATTGGTTTGGTTTCTTATAAATTAGGGTCAGTTCTCTATATATTTTGGAAATGAGACCTTTGTCAGAACCTTTACTTTTAAAAATATTTTCCCAATTTGTTACTTCCCTTCTAATCTTGTTTGCATTAGTATTGTTTGTACAGAAACTTTTTAGTTTGATGTAATCAAAATCTTCTATTTTGTGATCAATAATGATCTCTAGTTCTCCTCTGGTCATAAATTCCTTCCTCCTCCACAGGTCTGAGAGGTAAACTATTTTCTGTTTCTCTAATCTATTTATTATTTTATTCTTTATGCCTAGGTCATGGACCCATTTTGATCTTATCTTGGTATATGGTGTTAAGTGTGGTTCCATATCTAATTTCTGCCATACTAATTTCCAGTTTTCCCAACAGTTTTTTCCAAATAATGAATTTTTATCCCTAATGTTGGTATCTTTGGGTTTGTCAAAGACTAGATTGCTATAGATGTACCCTTTTTTGTCCTTTGTATCTAATCTGTTCCACTGATCTACTGGTCTATTTCTTAGCCAATACCAAATGGTTTTGGTGACTGCTGCTATATAATATAGCTTTAGATCAGGTACACTTAGACCACTTTCCTCTGATTTTTTTTTCATTAGTTCCCTTGCAATTCTCTACCTTTTTTTTATTCTTCCATATGAATTTTGTTGTTATTTTTTCTAGGTCATTAAAATAGTTTCTTGGGAGTCTGATTGGTATAGCACTAAATAAATAGATTAGTTTGGGGAGTATTGTCATCTTTATTATATTAGCTCGGCCTATCCAAGAGCACTAAATATCTTTCCAGTTATTTAAATCTGACTTTATTTTTGTGGCAAGTGTTTTGTAATTTTTCTCATATAATTCCTGACTATTCTTTGGTAGATGGATTCCCAAATACTTTATACTTTCAACATTTGTTTGGAATGGAATTTCTCTTTGTATCTCTTGCTGTTGCATTTTGTTGGTGATATATAAAAATGCTGAGGATTTATGTGGATTTATTTTGTATCCTGCCACTTTGCTAAAATTCTGAATTATTTCTCATAGCTTTTTTAGCAGAGTCTTTGGGGTTCTCTAAGTATACCATCATGTCATCTGCAAAGAGTGATAGTTTGATTTCCTCATTTCCTACTCTTAATTCCTTGAATCTCTTTCTCGGCTCTTATTGTCGAGGCTAGCGCAAAACAAACATTTTCAAGAGTATTGACCAAAAAGCTGTATACAGCCCTGGGAGAGAAAGCAAAAAGATATAGACACACAAATAAATAATTGAAAACTGATGATATGAAATCAGTCAACAAGGTTTAGTAAAGCATTTTCTATGTGCTGAATGCTTAAAGAAATAACCTATGGAAGGAGAAAAAAAAATTCATAGAAGAAATGCTCTTTAGAACATGGAAATGCTTTGTAAAAGGAATGTGGAAAGATAAGTGATTGATATTAACTGATTAAAGAGGTGAAGGGACAATTTTGAGGCTCTTGTAACTAAGATTAATGCTTAATTCTTAGATGAGAAAAACAACAATATGCATAAAATGCAGAAATGATGGGTATGAGAATGATCAGTCTATAGAGAATTTTGGGTAAAGATTTTCTCTAAAAAATTTTTTTAAACAGATATTGAGTACCAAATTTGTAGCTTGGCAAGGTAGAGAAAGATACCAATTTTTCTTTGGTCTGTTTTTTTTCTTCTTCCTTTTCTGATAGGTAACAGGACATGCTTTCTGTTTTTATACAAAATAATCACTGGAATTAAGGTGCCTATAATATTTAAGTTTAATTTTTTATTGATTTATTTTTATGTTTCCTTTATTTCTGAATATATTTATTCCTTTACCCTCTTCTGCCAATTTAGCAGTCCCTTTTAATATGCAAAGGAAAAACAAACCATTTAGCAAAACTAAGCAGTATATCAACTGAGTCTGAGAGTATCTATCTGCATTGTTCCACATCTATCATAGTCCACCTTCCTTCAATGAAAGGAGAAAGGTATATCATCTTATCTCTTCTTTAGGACTAGTCTTGGCCATTATAATTACATAGTGTTCAGCATTATGGAGGCTTTTTTTGTTGTTCTTTGTGTTCTTTTTACTTACATTGTTGTAGCCATCATATATATACTTTTCCTAGTTCTACGTGCTTATTTTTGTATAATTTATAATTCATATATCTTATGCATCATGTATCATAACTATCTTGCTCTTCATTTTCTATTATTACTTTTGATACAGTAATATTTTATTTGTCCTCAGTTAACACATATCCACTTTGTTACCAAAAAGTTCTGCTATAAACATTTCCTTGTCTTTAGGTTGAATCACTTCCCACCAGATACTATTGCCTTTTCCAACAAAACTACTTTGTATTTATTTTGTGTATGCTTTTATAAGTGCAAGTTGTCTCCCCCAATAGAATGTAAGCTCCTTAAGGGCACAGACTATTTCATTTTTATCTTTATTCCTGCTTAATAATAAGCACTTAATAAATGCTTGTTGCTTAATTGATTTGATTCATCTTTGGGAGGGATGCATTATTTTAAAGATGTATAATTTCACAAATATGAGTAATTCTTCCATTAGCACATATTTTAACCCTTTTATAACCTTAATAGATAGTTTTTGTGATTTATGTGTCCCCAAAAATCATTATCAGGTCTTCAATCATGGGGTGTTTAGCCTCTGCAAAATTAGTTGTACTAGTGCTTGGATAATATATTCATATATTTTACATACACCCCCCCCCCACACACACTCTTCTGTTTCTGATTATATTTTGTTCACTTCAAAGATATATTAAATATCTACCGTGTGAAAGGATCTGGAGATAAAAAGACATTAAAAATGCTTTGTTCTTAAAAACCTTGTATTCTGTTGGTGAAAATAAAGATACTGCAAGTACATAAATATAAGACAGAGTAAGAATTGACAAAAGCAGAGTGATCTGGTAATAGTTGATGTAGGAAAACATTTTCATTTCCAGAAAGGAAGAGAAAGTTTTATAGAGGGAGAGCTAGACCTTGAATGGAGATAAGGACTTAATAGTTAGAATAGGAAACCACCAGTCTTACTAACTCTCTTTAGAAAGAAATAAGGAAGGAGTATATTACCAGTATTGATGGTGGTGATAAGTTGAATTCCCAAAAATCTGTTCCTCCTTCCCTCCCTCCTTTTCTGTTTTCTTTCCTTTCTCTCTCCCTTCCTCCCTCTTTCCTTCCTCTCTCTTTCTCTCTTACCCTCCTTTCTTTTTTCCTTCCTTTCTTCCCTTCCTTCCTCCCTCCTTTCTCTCCCTTCCTTCCTTCTTCCCTCCCTTCTTCCTTCCTTTCCTTTTTTCCTATAGACCTGAATCTTGTTTTCTTTCTTAAGAGGGGCACTCATTGAAGGAGCCATTCTCCTTTGTAGCTGTCCACACCTTTCCTCTTTGGAAGGAGAGAATATGACAGTTTTAGAGTGTCAGTCAAGGCTAGGGACAAATCAGAGTCTTTATCCTGCATTGAAGGGGGAAAGTAGTCAAGATACTGGGTTCTCTCTGTTCTCATCAGCATAGGAGAGGAGTTTGAACAAGAATTCAAACACTAATTACTTTCTTTTTTTTAAAAATTTTTTATTTACCAGATATATGCATGGGTAATTTTACAGCATTGACAATTGCCAAACCTTTTGTTCCAATTTTTCTCCTCTTCCCCCCCCCCCCCCAGATGGCAGGTTGGCCAGTACATGTTAAATATGTTAAAGTATAAATTAAATACAATATATGTATACATGTCCAAACAGTTATTTTGCTGTACAAAAAGAATTGGACTTTGAAATAGTGTACAATTAGCCTGTGAAGGAAATCCGAAATGCAGGCAGACAAAAATAGAGGGATTGGGAATTCTATGCAGTGGTTCATAGTCATCTCCCAGAGTTCCCTCGCTGGGTATAGCTGGTTCAGTTCATTACTGCTCCACTGGAATCGATTTGATTCATCTCATTGTTGAAGATGGCCACATCCATCAGAATTGATCATCATATAGTATTGTTGTTAAAGTATAACTGGTCTCCTGGTCCTGCTCATTTCACTCAGCATCAGTTCATGTAAGTCTCTCCAGGCCTTTCTGAAATCATCCTGTTGGTCATTTCTTACAAAACAATAATATTCCATAATATTCATATACCACAATTTATTCAGCCATTCTCCATTTGATGGGCATCCACTTAGTTTCCAGTTTCTGGCCACTACAAAGAGGACTGCCACAAACATTCTTGCACATACAGGTCCCTTTCCCTTCTTTAAAATCTCTTTGGGATATAAGCCCAGTAGTAACACTGTTGGGTCAAAGGGTATGCACAGTTTGATAACTTTTTGAGCATAGTTCCAAATTGCTTTCCAGAATGACTGGATGTATTCACAATTCCACCAACAATGTATCAGTGTCCCTGTTTTCCCACATCCCCTCTAACATTGCACATTCTCTTTCCCTATCATTTTAGCCAAAGACACTAATTACTTTCAAACAGACATGATAGAGATTCAGGGTGACCAGGTGAGGGCTGGTCAGGAAAAGGCTAAATCAAAATCTCAGTTCTTTATTGTGTGGGAGGAGGTGGGGAGAGAGGTATAATATAGGAGTTGGGTTTCATCTGTCCTCAGCTAGTAGAGAAGGGATAAAACAAGAACAAGAATCAAATAGACATCATAAGGATTGTAGGGATCTGGTGAATATTGATTAGGGAAGGCATTGGTCCAAGGTTCTGTTCTTGGATTCAACAGGGTGAAGTTCAAGGATACTGGTCCCCCTCTGCTCATATCCATGATTCCAGCAATTATTTCATTTTCCAATTGTTAAGGAGGAATGATGTCTATTCTAGTATTAGGTACTTTGAAGCAGATGTCATAGAGTTATCAGTGGAAATATCAGTGTCTAGATGGGAGCAATCATTTTCCTTTATGGGCCTTTGGCAGTTCTGTCAATTCTGAGCTTCTCGTTGAGAAAATAACTGGTGCCTGCTTTTGGCCCAGGATGATGTGGCTTTCTCCACTGGCCTTTGTGTTGAGAGGCCCATGTCACAAATGACATACTCTAGTTAGGCAGATGCTCCTCAGACCTCCTCATACATTTCTCTCCCGTGGTGCTTGAATGAGTTCTGCTATGGCCATGCTACCTAAGAGGCTGGTGGAGATTGGGAAGGAAGAAGGGGTAGCTCCCAGGGGAGCAGACCCTCAGTCTTATTCTCTGCCTCTTTTTGCCCTAGCAGTCTACTGCCCTGCTTTGCTCCCAAATATTTTTGATAATAGCATTATATATAAGATAAACAGGAAATTAAGATAAATAAATAATACTAAAAATCATGCTTCAATAGTCAAAGGATATAAACAAATAATTCTCAAAAAATTGCAAATTATTAATGTCTATGAAAGATTATCATAGTTTACTTGAAGAGGGGAGTAATATTAAATAAGGCTGGAAAGGTAGTTTAGAACTAGGTTGTGGTAGATATTAAATGGCCAGACTTAGAATTTGTATTTTATTTTTAATTCTATTTTTAAAATATTTGTTAAATGCTTGTTATGTAAAAGCCATTATTCTAGGTGTTGGGAATGCCAAGAAGAAATAAAAATAAAAACTTTTTTTTTTCCTTTAAGGATTTTCTAGGGGAGATGGAATCAATAGGTAAATCAGTCCATTATAATTTAAGAACAGGAAAAACACAACTACTGGGGATCAGGAAACGTTTTTGAATAGGAAGTAGTACCTGAGCTAAGGATTCAAAGATGATGGCCTAAAGAACAGTTCCACATCATTGAGAACATCATATGGAAGTCAGATTTTAAGGAGAGTTAGGTTTTCTTAGTGTATAGTTCAGGACATCACTTCTCTCAGCCTCAGTTTCCTTTTTTAAAGAATGGAGATTATTAATATAATAGCGTTAGCATTTACCCCTCAGTAGTATAAGTAGAAATCCTGCTCTGGAGATAACTTGCTGCTTATAAATAAGACTCCTTTCAGTTCATTCAATGCAGCTTTTGGCTCCCTTCGCTTTGCTATAGGTATACTGGATATTCAAGTCTTAAGAGAGCTATGTTACTCTGTATCTGTAATCATAGAATGCCAGTGTGTTAGAGCTAAGAAATATCTTAGGGGTCGTGTCAGCCTTTTCATTTGACAGATGAATAAACAAAGTGCCATATAAGGAAGCTATTTACCTTAAGGTCAGCTGGTTAGTAGCAGAACTGGGACCAGGACTTGGGTCTTTTGGCTTTAAGGTCAGTGTTCTTTCTGCTATATGACATAGCAGTATAGATACTTAAAAAAATGCAAATAAACTCAGTTTCATCATGAAGGATATTCACTCTTCTAATGATCTCTCTCTAAACTTCTCATTACTTGAGGAAGGACAAGGAGGAATAGTGAGAAGGTTGGAACATTGTCTTTAACAAACCAACATTACCTGTTATTCTCACAGACATAAAAGCCTCACCAAGTTGTCCATTGAGACTCTTTACTTTATGTCCAGAAACAAATGTATCTACTAGAAATTGGCCTTAGGTATATAGATGTCCTATGGGAAACACTTTCTGTTAATACTTGCTGGCTTACAGTGAATTACTTGAGCTGGGGATATCTAAGCTGCAATAGGGCTAAAACTGATACTTGCACTAAATCTTGCACCAATATGAAGAATCTTTGGAAGTGCCTAAAGAGGAATTAGTCCACCCAGTCAGAAAATGGAGCAGATCTGTGCTTCTGCCTGTACTCAATAGGGATTTAACCTGTGAGGGACCAATGCTGGACTTCTAAGCTGGGCAAGATATTGAGACCCAATTTCAAAAAACAATCCAAAAAACCTTATTAGCTTAATCTCAGCATCTGGGATTTTTCAGAAGGAAACAAAATGATTGTGGTCATTAGAAGCAATTAATTTCAATTTGAAAAGGCATTTAATAAGGTGGTTAATAAATATTTGGTATTTGGTAAATATTTGGTGAATTGAATGAAATGTTTATCCCAATTTTAATAATATTAACTCCTGCTTTCCCTATGGGCATGAACTGATGCTTTTCTCATATGATTGGTTGCTCAAGAGATAGGCTATGGGCAGCCATGCATTAATCAGCTTTCCCTCTTCACTTTTTTTGGCAGGTTTGCCAGAATGGTGGATAAGAGTATTTACATCATCCAAGGGGAGATTAACATTGTGGTAGGAGCCATCAAACGGAATGCCAGATGGAGCACTCACACCCCTGTGGTAAGGAAGGGAAATGGATAGAATTCCAAACTTTGTTGGTTTAATTTGCTAATTTGCCTTAGGGTATTACCAAGCATTTTCTGACAATTAATAAATGTTTGGTGAATTAAACTAGTTTCTTCTAATTGTATTTCCAATGAGGAAATAATACTTTGTTATATTTGTATAGTATATATATTTCTGAAAGTGCTTTCATATATATCATTTCATTGGTTCCTTGAAGCAGTCATGTGAAGTAGGCAAGTATTATTTCAGCATTCTGCAGGTGAGGAAGATCAGGCTTAGTGAGTGTATTGTCCAATTCCATGTACTTAGTACGTGGCTGAGCCAACATTAGAATTTAGTATTGATTTTTCCAGAATTCAGGGTTTCCCTCTGCATTCTCTTAGGAATCTTTCAGTTTCCTATTAACCAAAATACATGTTTTTCTGTAACTCATGTTATAAAAGGTTTCCTGATTCTTAATGATTTTTCTGGTTTTTCAATCCCCAAATAATCACACTTCTAAGTATATGTACTAGTAAATATACTATGTACTAAATAAATATGTAATAACTAAGGATTTGAACTCCTGTCACTCTTTCTACTTCTCTGCATTCTCATGCCTTATTGTCTCTGACAGATCTGTAGATGGCAAGCCCAAGAAAGCATTCTGAGTTCTTGAGTTTTGTTGACTTTAGCACACTCTTCCTTTAGACTTAAGCCTGTTAGCCTCTAATGTCCACTGAGTCAGTCATCTCAGTGTCTTATATTATGTAGATCAGAGCCTGGGAAAAATTCCTTTTGACTCTACTTTACACTGGAATAATTTTGAAAAGTTTTGTTTAAAAGAGTGAGGTTTAGTGAACAATTAATTTTCTCTGAGGAATGTTATGTATCTTGTTATAAGAATACTTGTTAATATGAAAATTTTACAAAATGGATAAAATAGGGGGTGAATATTTACATTATGGAAAAAATTTTCATTTTGCAATAAGGATTTGCCAAAAGATTCCTTTAAAAGGTAAGTACCCAGGGGAAGCTAGGTGGCACAGTGGATAGGGCACCAGCCCTGAATTCAGGAAGACCCGAGTTCAAATCTGGTCTCAGACACTTAACACTTCCTAGCTGTGTGACCCTGGGCAAGTCACTTAACCCCAGCCTAAAAAAAAAAAGTAAGTGTCCTTGGTATATCCTTCAAGTAAAATTTGACAATACAAATTTGAGTTACACAAAAATTTCCAGGCATATATCTCTTACATAAAGTAAAACATATCTGTATTACTTCTGCTTTTCACAATATTACTTAGAACACTGTCAAACTATGGAAGGTTATTTCTTACAGACTTCACTTTCCCAAAGCATTTTTTTCCCTAAATGCTTCAAAAAGTTTTGTTTGTACACATTTCAGACTATTGATTGGGAGCCATTTATAACACCCATGAGTAGCCATGGAAGACCTGACTCATTTTGTCATTCTTGTTAACTGTATCTTAAGCTGCCAAATTCACCTAAAGGAGCTTGACTGATTAAATGCCTGGTGATTTGTCTGGAAATGAAAATTGTCTACAAGTGCTCATTATGCAGCATATCTTTGCGCTGAAACCTTTTGTTTGTAGATTTCTTTTCCCCTCTAGAAACTCACTGTCAATCTTGTTAAAGATAAAATCTTGACTATCTGTAATGCACTCTACAAAGAAACTAAGCCAGTTCCAATCTCTCTGATTAATAAACTTTTGTTTCAAAAGAAGGTGGAACTTTTATTTATTCAGAGAAACTGTTTAATTCATGGCACATTTGAAAGTTTCTAAACTTGCTGTAATATCCCTTGGATACTATAATGGGGAAAACAGATTATATGTAGGGAAATTATTGTAATGTAATGTTAAATGAATATATTTAACCATTGTCATGAAAAAGAATAAAGAAAGGAAATAGAAGAGGACAAATATGTAGGAACCATATAGACAACCAAGAGGATAAATATGTAGTGACCAACAACTATAATGACTCGACATGGGCAGAGCTCAGATTAAGAGCCAAGTTCTATACTGAATTTCAGGTTAGGAGGATGGGAATAAATACATATATTGACAGGAAGAGGGTCAAGAGACATAAGACTTATGGGCAGTAGCAACCCCTAGATGATAAGAAAAGAGTTTGAGCAGAAAATAGCTTTCTGTAATAGTCATTGTCATACATGGAGAGTCTAATAATTTGATTGGTATTCTGCATTATGACCTCAAAAACTTTGGTTTGCATCTGAATCATGGTGATTAGTAATAGTCACATTTTATTTTAGAAAAGGTAGTAAATTATGTCATGAAACAAATATTGGACTTGGAGTGTGAAGGCCTATAGTTCAAACCTGGTACTTGTACTTATTAGCATTGTCACCTTAGAGAAATTACTTAAAATTTTGAGCCTCAGTTTCCTCATATGTGGAATGTGAATAATACTTGCTTTACCTATTTCATAGTGCTATTGTGAGGTTCAAATGAGATAATAATGTTGTATAAGCTATGAAGTACACTCAAAGGTAAGGAATAATAATCATAATTATTAAAAAATATCAATATGCCTTCATTTATTGATTAAGAAACACAGTACTAGCAACCTGATTAAGTTTTTAAGGCACTAAATGACTTCCTTTTGATTACTTGTTACTTGTGCTATGCTTTACTCTTTTATCTAGATTTTAACCAGTAGTTCTATAATTGCACTATTCAATTATTATTTATTGTTTATTATTGTTTAAATTTATGCCTTGGTGTTCCAAGGCTGGATAGCAGAGGATCTGTCTGTGAGAAGAAATGACTTTTACTATATGAGAGGCAACATAATATAGTAGAAAGTTAGCTTTGGAGTCAGGAATGCATGAGTTTCTCTTATACTGTTGACGCAGACCAACTATATGACCATATTACTGTCATTGTTCTCTCAGATAACTTTTTTTTGTTGTTGTTTTTTTCATAGTACCAACTCTTTAGTTTTATTAATTAATTCAATAATTTTTTTACTTTCAATTTTATTAATATAATCTTATTTTTAGAATTTCAAGTTTCATGTTTGTCTAGGGGTTTTTAATTTGTTCCTTTTCTAGCATTTTTAGTTGTAAGCCCAATTTGTTGACCTTCTCTTTCTCTATTTTATGCAAGTAGGCCTCTAGAGATATAAAACTTCCCCTTATTACTGCTTTGGCTGTATCCCACACATTTTGGTATGATGTCTCATTATTGTCATTTTTTTGGGTGAAGTTATTATGTCTATGATTTGCTGTTTTACCCAATCATTCTTTAGTATAAGATTATTTAGTTTCCAATTATTTTTTGGTTTATTTTCCCCTGGCTTTTTATTAAATGTAATTTTCATTGCATTGTGGTCTGAAAAAGATGCATATACTATTTCTGCCTTACTGCATTTGATTTTGAGGTTTTTATGTCCTAGTATATGATCAGTTTTTGTGTAGGTTCCATGAACTGCTGAGAAGAAAGTGTACTCCTTTCTTTCTCCAAAGATCTATCATATCAAACTTTTCTAGTATTCTATTTACCTCTTTGACTTCTTTCTTATTTATTTTGTGATTTGATTTATCTAATTCTGAGAGTGCAAGGTTGAGATCTCCCACTATTATAGTTTTGCTATTTATTTCTTTTTGTAGCTCTCTTAATTTCTCTTTTAAGAACTTAGATGCTGCACCACTTGGTGTGTATATGTTTAATATTGATGCTGCTTCATTATCTATACTACCCTTTAGTAGGATATAATGCCCTTCCTTATCTTTTTTAATTAGATCAATTTTTTTTTTTTTTTTTTTTTTTTTTTTTTGCTTGATCTGAGATGAGAATGGCTACCCCTGCTTTTTTGGCTTCACGTGAAGCATAGTAGATTCTGCTCCACCCTTTTATTTTGAATGTATTACCCTGTTTCAGGTGTGTTTCCTGTAAACAACATATAGTAGGATTCTGGCTTTTAATCCAGTCTGCTAACTGCTTCCTCTTTATGAGGGAGTTCACCCCATTCACATTTATGGTTAGAATGACTAATTCTATATTGCTTGCCATCCTATTAACCCCTGCGTATGCTTTTCTCCTTTCTTTCCCTCTTACCCTCCTACCCAGTATTAAACTTGTGAACAACACTTGCTTTTCACAGCCCTCCCTTTTTAGTATCCCTCCCCCACCTTAAAGTTCCTCTTCCTATTTTACCCCTTTTTCTCACAATTTCTTAGCTTACTCCTTCCCCCTCACTTTTCAGTGAAGTGGAAGAAGTTTCACCATAAATCAGATATGCTATTGATACACACTTGTGTTCATCCCCTTCCTTTCTTTCTCTCAGATATAATAGGTTACCTTTGCTTCTTCATGAGATGTAGTACCACCACTTTACTCTTTTTTATGGTATAATTTCCTTTCCACTTTTAGTTTCTAGGACAAATTATACATGTGTTCTTTACATATCTTTATGGCAGAAATATAATTCTCAAGATTTCTTCTTACCTTTTTAGAAATCTCTTGAGTTCTGTATTTGAAAATAAAACATTTTGTGTAGATCTGTTTTTTTCATCAAGAATAGATGGAATTCCTTTATTTGGTTAAATGTCCATCTTCTTCCCTGGAAAACGATGCTCATTTTTTCTGGGTAAGTTATTCTTGGCTTCATACCAAGTTCCTTAGCCTTTCGGAGTATCATATTCTAGGCCCTTCATTCTTTTAATGTGGATGCTGCTAGATCCTAATGTGGATGCTGCTAGATCCTGGGTTATCTTTATTGTGGCTCCTCCATATCTGAATTGCTTTTTTCTAGCAGCTTCCAATATTTTTTTTCCTTTGTCTGATGGTTCTTGAACTTGGCCACTATTTCTTGGTGTTTTGATTTTAGGGTCCCTTTCAGTAGGTGATTGATGAATTTTTCAATGTCTATTTTACCCTCTGTTTCCAAAACGTCTGGGCAGTTCTCTTTGATAATTTCCAGGAAAATAGTGTCCAGGCTCTTTTTTTCCTCAGGGAGGAAATTCCTTCAAGGAGTCCGATTATTCTCAAATTGTCTCTCCTGGATCTGTTTTCTAGGTCTGTTGTCTTTCCAATAAGGTACTTGATATTCTTTTCAATTGTTTCGTTTTTCTGGTTTTGCTTGACTACTTATTGGTTTCTCTTTGAGTCATTCATTTCTACTTGTTCCATTCTAATTTTCAATGATGTATTTTCTTCACTCACTTTTTTTATATCTTTTTGTAATTGTCCAATTGAGTTTTTATCTTCTATGGAATTTTTTTCCATTTCATCAATTTTATTTTTTAGAGAGCTGTTTTCTTTTTCCAGTTTACTAATTTTATTTCTCAATGATTTGATCTCTTTATCCACTCTGTCTTTAAATGCATGGGATGACTTCTCCAGACTCTCTTGCCAAGTTTCCCTTTCCTTTTCCTATTTCTCTTCTATCTCTCTTGTGAGAGCCTTTTTGATTTCCTTTATGAGAGTCTTATGTATTGAGGAGCAGATCATATCCCCCTTAGCGGATTCCTCTAGAGACAGTCTGCTTTTAGTCTCCTCATTGTTTGAAGTCTGCTCTCTCTCCATACAGAAGCTGTCAATGGTTAGAGCCCTTTTAAATTTTTTGTTCATTTTGTCAGAGTGGGAATAGAAGAAAACAAATTGACAAGAGAAACAATTGGTCTGTTTTTTGGGGGGAGGATGGAGCTGGATGGTGTTACCGGGCTTCCTCTACAGACTGCCACAGCAGTGAGGCACTAACAGGAGTGATGGCTGCTCGCTGCATCTGTGCTCTGAGGCTCTAAGAATGGGCTGGGTCACTCCGGGTGGGGGTGGCTGGGTCAGAGAGACTCCGGGTTTTATTCTTCATCTCCGGTGTTTACGCCCTCTCTGCTGCTCCTGGCTTGCCAAGAGGGAACATCCACACTGGGGTAAAAGTCTTTTCACAGAAATGGAAAAGATCACACTCCTCCCCGCTCAGGTCTGAGCTGTGTGAGCTGCCTGCCTCACTCTGGCTGCCTGCCCTCAGTCTGCGCCCAGTCTGTTTGTCCTCTTCCCCGAGCAAACACAGACCTTCTATGGCGAATTTCAAGGATGTCTTCTGTTGGTGATTATTTGTGGGTTTCTTTTCCAGTCAAGCATTAATTCTGAGGCTTGTCATGAAGTAAGTCCTGAGAGAAAATGTGGAGTTCAAGCAGCTGTCTGCCTCCACGCTGCCATCTTGGCCAGAAGTCTTCCTTCTCTCTCAGATAACTTTTAAGATTATAAATTGCAGAGATGTTGATCTGCATCATCATATACTTTTCAATATTAATAGTTATAAACATGAATGAAATTATAGAACTTAATCCTCTCTGCCTCTCTCCATTGACTCATATGGTTTCCAAAGCTCAATGCTGAATTAAAAAAAAACCAAAAAAACAAGATATTTTCTCCATACACCTTCATGATAGAAACAATAAGAGCCTCATCTCAGAGCCTGATAAGAGCAGTTGAAGACTTGTGTGAATGACCCCAGTTTTGAAGTTAAAAACATAGTGCTTAGGTGTCATTCATAATTTTTTAATTCATCTTAACAATTCTTTAGAGTTTAACCAGAGGAGAAATTATATTGGATCTTGGGGTTCAGGGATAATTTATCTTATAATAAAATAGTTACTAAAAATGGAAGAGGAAGTGTTAATGAAGAAGTCAATATAAATGTCCTTAGTCAGCCTAACCAACAGTGTTCTATTTCTTAGAATTATCTTATACAGCCTTTTCCTTCTTACTCTCATATATTTGTTGGTTGTCTCTTTATTCAGAACAATGAGGTGGTGTGAAAGGTGACTAGCTTTCCTTTTATGTTAAGAAGCAAACCTCTGACTAGTTATTCTATTCTAATTGGGATCAGAAAAGGAGACTTAGTTCTTGTCTTGTTGTATTTTTCATCATAATTCCCTTTTGGCTCAATAATGATTTCTGTTTCTATGTGATCTACAGGATGAAGAGCGAGATCCCTTGCTTCATAGTTTCAGTCATCTAAAGGAGGTATTAAATAATATAAGAGGTAAGTTTTGAATTATAAAAGGGAGTTACTTACCTGAAACAAAGAATATATATGTACATTTTGATGTATAATTCATTTCTAATGTCCAATGTCTTTGCTAAAGCTCTGACTGTAGTGCCATATTCCTGGTGAACATTGATTATTCATTCCATTCTTTTCCTCACCTTAATTATTTATTTGTACTGTTTAAAAAATAGCACACACATACACACTTGTACACACTTTTATCTCTCTGTGTGTTTCTGTCTCTCTTTGTCTCTCTCTCATCCACATCCTAGCATGCAGGATGTTGCCTGTAGAAGTTGGGTACCTATTGTTCAAGACATATACATATTTTTGCTTGGAAACTGTTTGCTATTTTTTCCCTCCTAGTGCAGGAATTTTTTTAATCTAGGATCTTTGAACTTTTTTTAAAAAATATTTTGATAATTGCATTTTAATCTACTAGGTCTTCTTTAAAATTCTATTTGTTTTATTTTATAAATTTAAAGATATTGTTCTGAAAAGAGGTCCATAAGTTTCACCAGCCTGCCAAAGTAGCATGTGACACACACAAAAAGTTTAAGAACTAATGTCAAGTTTTATTGAAGACAAAAGTCTGAGCTATTTTTAATGCAATTTCATTTTATCTATGTGCTGCTCAGTGTTTTTACCAGTAATTTGGATGAAGGCATTAGCAATGTACTTATTAAACTTTCAGATAATGCAAAAATGAGAGGACTAACCAACATTGGATTACGGAGTAAGGATTCAAAAACATTGGGATGAACTATAATTGTGTATAATGTAAAGTTCTATGCTTATGAAACTAATTATTTTAATCCAAGTATGGATGTGAAAAGATCTGTGTTTTAAGTGTTTTGCAGACTCAGCTCATGAATGTGATTTTGAGGAGACTCTTAAGGGAAAGGAACTCTATAAGAGAAAGAGTTCTGAAGGACCCAAAGTTGGTCCTGGCTCTGCCATTCACTACCCATATCATCTTAGCAAATCATTTAGCATCCTTGGGCCTCAGTTTCCTCATCTATAATGAGAGCATTGGACTAAGCTCAAAGGTCCCTTTTAACTCCAGGTATATGATTCTAAGTCATTCTTGATTAACCAAAAAAAAGCTAAAGCTCTTTTAGACTGTAATAAGAAAGGAATATTATGTAGGTTGAAGGAAGTAATAATTCTGATATGCTTTCCCCTGATCAGATTGATATTTGGATTACCATATACAGTTCTAGATACTTTATTTTAGAAAGAATATCAATAAGCTGGAAAGCATCTAGAAGAGGTTGTTCAGTACAATAAATGACCTGAAGACCATGGGAACCATATGAAGATTGATAGAAGGAACTGGAATTGTTTAGACTGAAATAGAAAGATTTGGAGGGGGGTTCGCAATAGTAATCTTCAGTAATTGAAGGTTGGTCACACAGAAGAGAAATTGTATTTAAAAAAAAAAAAAAAAAAAAGGAAACTTTTTTCAACAATTGGAACTGATTAACAATGGGATAGACTACATTATGAAGTTATTAATTCCTGTCCCAGTAGATATTCAGCTGAAGGCTAGATGGGCAAGTGTTGTGGGCCAAAGAGAGGGATTCATGCAAGAGAGTTGGATAAAATAGTTTCTAAGGTCTTTGAGAATTGAATGTTTTTGTGGAACATGTTCATATATGGTTGTCAGAATCTTATTTATACTCCTGCGCTTACGTATGTTATACTTTTTAGTTGTTAAAAATTGGTTTGTTTGCGGAGAAAAAGGTATTCCTGGTCCGATCTGAGATTTTTTTCAAATCTTAAATTCTGTCATTAGGCAAGTATAAGCCCTATTTCACAGATGAAGAAACTGAAGCTACATTTCAAGCCTTTCCTAAGGTTGCATAACAAGTGAATGACAGAAGCAGGACTAAAACTCAAGTCTTCTGACCCCTTATTAAAGCCTCTTTTTACTAAAATATGGTGTTTTTATAAATGTAACCAAAGTATATGCACCTGACATACCCTGTAATATGCCTGTAATCTAAAAGAGGATTCTGATCTGTACTTCTTTACCAGCTGATTAAAAAGTTGTAGATAGATAGAAACTTTATGAAGTCAGCTCTGCTTAGCATTTTTTTTTTCCAAAAGAAGTTCCTTTGGGTCAATAATTATTAGAAAATTTTAGCCCAAAAAAGGATCAAGTAAAAACAGCCCTGAGTATAATTTTAATTAATTTATAATGTCTGTACATAAACTATATTGTGTTTCTGTCTAATAGGTAATACCATATGTGATCCATTTATTTTATCCTAGGGAAAAGGAACAAATTTCATTCTTAGAATGAATCTGAATATTCTGTGAACAAAAGCTTGAGTTGGGGCCAAGCGTGTACATACCTGCATGGAGCCCTCTATAGAAGCAGAGTGATCAAGCTAGGGAACTGACCCAGTTTATCCTTTTGGTGTTTTGAGAATCGACTACCTAGAACAATATTCCCTACTGTGGTCTATTTATCTATGGTCTGATTACTGACTATTGTCTTATTACCAATATATATTCCAGGTAATGTTTTTATTTTTTCTCTTTTTTACTTGGGCTAAGCTGAAGTTCATGGACCATATGTATAATGTGGTATATATACTTCAGTGGTTTAATATGTTTGATATTAGAGCTATTCATGTAAGTCTGCTGCCTAATTTCTTTTTCACCGTTGAACTAGATTTACTTGCCTGCTACTAGAAACTAATGAAAACCAAAATGTTGGGGATTTAGTTCTATCAGATGGCAAAATTGTCAGGCTGGGAAGAAGGTGATAGCATCTTCCAATGGCTAGCAGCTACAACAGTTACTGACTTCAATTTATGCAAAGGCAACCTTGTTGTTTTGGATTTCTAAAATATTGTACCTGCTTGAGTGAATGATAGGTTGTAGCCAAAACAGTTCATTTTTGTGATCTTTTAGAAAATAGAATTGGTTCTGTTGGTGACCCCACATGCTGTTGGTTCACAGAAACAGGTTTATGGGTCAGCTGCCCCTGTGGTCTTGGATTCTTCAAGCCATGACAAATTTTTTGTTTCTTCCGCTGAAGCAAACAGATTTTTTTGACTGGCAGTGTCAGGAGGGTTGCCTCCCTGCTAATAAAAGGATCTAGGAGCCAATTCTCAACTTGGAGAAAGGCACTTAAAAGGACTCATGACTTTCTGCTTCTCTAGAAGTGTTTTGCTTAGTTTGGGGACAATAAAGATAATTCTAGTACTTTCATTCTGAAGCTGAGCACACTAAGTTAACTTGTACTTCAGCCTTTGATATAAAATCCTTGAATGTCTGGATCTGGTTCTGGGCTATAAATGCTTGTTGATTGATTGCTTTCTGGAGTTGAGGGCGAGAGTAAGATATTTACTATAAGGATAAATTAATTTGTCCTATGTTATCAATAAACCATAGCAAACTGCTGCTTTTTTTTTTTTCTTACAAATGTTCAGAGTAGTTTAATGGGAAAGAGTTTGGGATACATTGGTGTCATCTGCTTTTCTAGTCTCATGGAAAGGGATGAATCAGTTAAAAGTATAGCTTGGTGGTCATCACAGTTCTCTAACTTTGAGACTACATTTGCAATCACTGTTAATGAAAAGAACTGCTTGGTTATTGTATAATCTATGGAGTCTAATAAATTAGGATACTGTAATGCAGAAGTAAAAGGTTTAACATGAAAAAAACCCACATTTGACTGAAAACCCTATCTCTGATCTTACTGGCCTAGATGGTGCCTTAGTTCATGTATAAGCAAAGAAACTAGGTGAGTTCTTATTCAAGACTTGGTATTAAAAGTCTCTGTCTACATCATCTTCCCATTAACCTTGTCTGATAGTTGTCCTGAAGAAGTTAGTGTTGTTATGGCCAGGAGCTGGAATGAATTCATAATGTTTGTCTGCAGATTCTGAGGCTGGAGTCAGTAACCTCTGTCTGGATTTTCCCACAGTGCTCTGAACCCATTGCCTCCTTCAGGCAGCATGAGGCTCAGTTTAGCCTCCTGGCCCAGTTTGTCTTTTTATGTCTCTCTCATTAACACAAGGAAGCACATGGCTTTTATATTTAAATTTATTCAAGCTGTAATCTTTGACATTTGAGTTAGCTTTTAGTACAGTTTTGCATTTATAGTAATATATATTATGTATTTTCTCCATCCCCAAAGAATCTGTTTTAATCTTTTCCGGATGCAAATTTCATCCCGTCTTGTCCTGTCTCCCCTCTTCTGCTCTCCTTCCCCTCCCCCTATAGAGTGTGTTTGATCAGGTGTGGCAGGAATATCCACTGTCAAGCTGCGCCCTTTATATTAGTCAATATTATCCTTCTCCCCCCTCCCTGTCTGCCTGGCCCTTTGGGCTTTCCCAGTTGATTTATAATTTTGGAATTCTCATCGGAGTCTGTAATACAGTTTGTTCATTATTTAACCAAAACCTGTTTAATGAGCAGAGAGAGGCAATGTAAATGTTAGGCATGTTGCAGTGAAGTACCTTTGGGCTCCTCAGGGCTGGTGGACGTTAACTCTGTTGTGCCTGCAGTGCTGGGTGCCCTAACCAGGGTGGGGCTTGGGAAGGAGAAGGGTCATTTCTCCCAACCTTCTTCCTCTTAAGTACAGTCATGGGCACAAATTTCAAGAACTTATTCTTATCCCACTAGGTGGCCTATTGTGTCCTTTTGAGCTCCTCTTGTTGGAATTGTCCCCTGTCTCTCTAAGACCATGCATAGAATCTGGTTTGGAGGAAGTAGAGTGCCTAATATTTTCCTTGGTTTCAGACAGATTAGAAGGGAGATGATCTGTGGTCTTGATTATAATTATTTTTAAAAATTCCAGACTTTTTGAGTCTGTGTAGGGCTGTGGGCCATGGGCAGGGAAACTGATTTCTGATAGTTGAATATGTTCAATATCTTTGCTATTTGATTCTTGAACCCTGATTTTGCCCTGTGGTAGAGGACGTTGACCTTTGACCTAGATCACTAAATAGGAATTCCTTGTTTTTTAGTGAGCCATTCAGATTGCCTTTGGAGTTAGAAGCTCAAATGGTTTCTAGTCTTAAAAAATTAGGTCCTAGAGGAATAGAATGGGAAGCATGATATTTTATGTGTCCCCTGGGTATTATCAGGCTAGTATGCATAAGTCTATAGGCCCTGGGCTGAAGCAAGAGCTCTCTTGATGGTATTTTTGGAAAATAACAGGGTATAAACTATAATTAATAATAGGATATTCTAGCACTTTAGAGCAATATCTGTGAGGGAAGATCCACAGAAGGGGAATTGCATGAATATTTTTTTTTCTCTTTCACTCTTCTACCCCTTGTTAGTGTTGGCTTAGCTCCAGGAGTGTAATATGACCTAGGGTCACCCGTCCTCCTGTTATTCCAGATGATTTATGAGATAGTAGGATTGTTTGAGGGTCCACTCTGGATTTTGTGCCTGCTTCTTGAATAATCAGAGTCCCTGCTCAAATACTTATTTCAACCCTGAACTAATCTAATGCTTGAGTGTATTTACTTCTTGAGAAGTTTTTCAGAGTTAGTTTGGCTCCAAAGATTTTTTCTATTTCAGTTAGGTCCAAAGTCACCCCAAAATGCATTCAGATCTTCCTTTCAGGGAGTGGGACCCTTTGTTCCTAGGACATAACTTCATAGAAAATAGATTATTAATGACCGATTTGCTTCTCAAAAGAAGCTCATATTTATAGTTTGGTTGTTTTGACAAACAAAGGAGCTCTGATCAGAACTGTTTTTCCCAAAATCATTTGATGGTGTGCAGTTATTCGAGAAAATAAGCAGGTTTTTTAAACTCAACTCACCTGCATAGCAGGACTCTGTATTTTAGTGCAGGAGGGAAAAGCAGGTGCCTTGAGAACATATATGTGTCAGTAGTTTATTTAAATTTGATTTATCCTGGGCAAACACACCTGTGTGTCAGTGTCAATTCTGAGTTTGTGGATGCAGAACCAGAAGGTTTAAGTCTATCTAACCCTCCAGAGGTTAGTAGAACATGTTTAAATAGAATCTGAAAATCAGAATGGAGAGGATTATATAATTTATATAATTCAGCACCTGGTCTAAGCCTCTTAGATTCAGGACTCAGGGTTGAAATGAAACTATTGGGAGTATACTTCTTATCTGATGTTTATTTTATTCCTCCAGGGAGATAAGGAATTGGAAAAAAGAGATTTCATTGGTCATTGTCAAGAGACGTTGTGTATTTATTTGACTGGTATAGGAGACCATTTTGCATGATACACAGAATAGTCATACCTTTGATCTCCTACAAATCCAACACTTTTATGTTCACAAATTTTGAAATTTCTTATCTAATCATAGTCTGTTGCCATTCTACCTCCCAATCTACCATGCAGCCTTAAAACTTTTTTGTCACTCTGAGCATGTCCTTCAGTCCCTTCCCTTAGTTCTTTATCAGGCCATTGCTCCTCTACTGGTAACACTCTCTTCCCTTCTTCATCTTGACTTTTTGGTGAACTAGTTCCTTATGTGTTCTCTTCTTCTCTTGAATTTTTTGCTCTCTTGTCCTATTGAAGATTTTTTTCCCATCAGACTTCAGCCTTGAATCATGCCCTTCATCTGCTGCTTTCACTTTTACTTGTAGCTGAAAGAAAATCTATAAATCTATGCAAACAGCCCACTATAAATTTCATGTTATATAATCTCAACCAGGCCCTCACTGTGTCAAGCCAATACTTTATACCTCCCTGTTTGACTTATTTTCCCATTAACCAACTGTACATAGCTATTTTCTAAAATTTTTTTTCCTTTAAACTTCTCATGGCTCCCCTACTTCCACAATTTCAGATTAAAATCTTATCTCTTATTTTATAAATAAGAAAATTAAAGCTGTTCACTGAAAACTATTTCTTTTCCTCTCTTCCTTCTCTCACATCCATTAATATGGCCTTCTCCTACTTTCTCCTTTACCCCTTGTCTCACATGAATAAATGACTCTTTTTCTTGCCAAGATAAACTTTTCTACATGCACCAGTCACCTCATTCCATCCTACTTTTTCTTTAGCAGATTGCTTTCTCTCTCATCCCTCTTTTCTCACTAATCTTCAATTACTCTGTTTACTGTTTCCCTATTATTTACAAACACATCCCCATCATCCTCAAAAATATTCCCATTTGACCCATCTATACTTACTAGCTGTCATTCTTTATCTCTTTTGCCTTTTGTGTTTAAATTCCTTGAGAAGGCTGTATATGATCAGTAACTCCATTTCTCTCTTTTTAACTCCTTAACTTCAGATCTCATAATCTAACTGAAAATACTCTTTCTAAAGTTACCAATGATATCTTAATTGTCAAATTTACTGTTCTTTTGTAATAATTTCTTTGCAGTCTTTGACACTTGTCAGTCATCCTCTTCTTGATTTTTTTTTTTTTTTCTATTCTCTCTAGGTTTTAATGAAACTATTCTCTTTTTACCTGTCTGACCATTCTCTCTTTGCTAGATCTTAATTCAGGTCATATCTGAAATCCCCAAGACTCTCCTGGACCCTCACTATTTCCCTTGATTTTATCAGCTTCTATAGTTTCAACTACCATTCTGTGAAGATGATTTTCAGATGTATTTATCCCACTTTAACAATTCTCTTGACCATTGTTTCCAACTGCCTTTTTGATATCTTAAACTGGATATCTCATAGACAACTTAAAGCTGAATTTAATACCTTTCCCCTCAAACTCTCCTTTTCCTAAGTTCTCTACTACTGTGAAGAGCACCCCATCCTCAAAGTCATCAGGCTCATAACTTAGGTATCATTCTCAACTCTTTTCTCTTCCTCACATCCCATGTCCAATCATCTGTCAAATTCTGTTATTTGTACCTTTGTAACATCTCATATATATAGCCCTTTTTCTTTTGTGACACTGCCACTGCTACCACTCTGGTAAAAGCCTTCATTACCTCATGCCTAGACTATTGAACAAATCTTTTGGTTAGTCTCTTTGCCTCAAATCTCTTCTTATTCCAGTCTATCTTCTACTTAGCTGTCAAATTGATTCTCCTAAAATGTAAATATGACCATGTCACCCTTTACCTCACTTCCCCATTCAGGCAGTATTGCCTCTAGGATTAAATACAAAATCCTCTGTTTGGCTTATAAAGTCTTCTATAACCTGTCCTGTTCCTGTCTTTTCAGTCTTAGACTTTATACTCTCCCTCTCTCTATCTCCATACTCAGTAATCCAGTAACATTGACTTTCTTGTTGTTCTTCAAACTCTCTTTCTCACTGATTTTTTTACGGCTGTTTCTTGTGATTGGAATTCTCTTCCTTTTCATTTCTGCCTTGTAGCTTCCTTTAAGTCTCAGTTAAAGTACCACTTTGTGCAAGAAACTTTTCATGTTCTCTTTTAATGCTAATTCCTCCATTGTTGATTGTCTCCAACTTATTCTGTATATCTATATCTATCTGCCTGTCTATATATCTTGTTTGTACATAGTTCTTTGTTTGCATGTGGTCTCCTTCATTAGTTTGTAAGCTTCTTGGGAGTAGAGACTTGTCTTTACCCTTCTTTGTATCCTCAATTCTTAGCACAAGTCCTGTTACAAAGTAGGCGCTTAATAAATTCAAGCTGACTCATTGATATAGTCCCCTGCCTAGAAATGAATCATATAGGTATTTTTGCTTTTGGGGAGTGCAGGTGTAAGATAGGGGATAGGACAATACTTGATATGATATTATGAACCAGAGGAAAGATATGTTAAGAAAGGAGGCAGCTTTTCCAGAAGAAGATATACTCTTCTAACAGCATAAATAAGCAGATAGTGGAAAACAAGTAAGATAAAAATGAAGGGACAGCTCCTTGAGTGTTGGGAGTTGTGAGGAAGGGCAAATTTGTACAAGTGTCTACTCCTGCTTGTTTTAAAACCTTGTTTCTTGTTTTAAAATTTTTTGAAAATTTTTTTGGTAATATTTGAGGATGTGACTAAAGTTTGAGTCAGAAATGGTTCTTTCAGGATTCTTAGCAGCACTGGGAAAAACTCAATAATTTTAGAAAAAGTGAGAGTGAAATGATTTTCTTCCAGGAAAACTTTTTATTTGCCACATGGTTTCTAAAGGTTTGCATTTTGATAAACTTTATTTGTCTTTTCCCATTGGTCGGTCTTCTCAGATGTTTCATTGATTTTTCTTGGTTTGACAGTTTCCAAGAGGAAAGGCGTGTTTGTCCTTGCCTTTTTCTGTGAGAATACAAGAGAACACAGAACAGTTTTTCTCCTGAGCCTAGATCTTTTTCTCTAACATGTAGATATCTTTAGATCCATAGAATTTTAATGTAAGTCGATTTTTCTGTTTGAAGAACTACCTAACATGGTCCTCAAAAGCAAAAGTAAAGGAGTATATGATAGTGCCATTTGCGGAAGGTACATAAGTGACTGCCTCCTTTTGGCATTTTCAGTGCCTTCTTTGGCAAGGAAATCTCTTGAGACCTGAAACTCCTCTCCTTGGAAGTGTGCCAAACTTGCAGTGGCAGCAGTCAAATGAATAAGGAAAGGGAAAGCCAGCTGCTTGCTGCTTTGTTTTCGACAAAAAGGCCAGGCAGGCAGAGGATCCCTTTCTTCTGTTCCACCCACTTAAGCCTGGAGGGATGTGCCAAGAGGGTCTCAGAAGAAACCAACTGTTGTGAATTCCATGTGAAATTGGGGTTGGGAATGAAGGGCTGGGAGAGACAGTGAATGATAAGGTTGTCTTGGTTCCATATCCACGATTCTGTGACATTCTCTTGGCACATAGTTGCTCACCAGCTTTCCTTAATTTGTGGAATGACTTTTGATGTCTTTATGAGAAAGAGGAGTACATTCTCTGGAGTTTACCTTTTGTCTTCTTTATGCAGCCTTAATAACCTAAAAGTAGAGCTAGAGTTAGATCATAAATGGGGAAGGATGATCTGTGCGTAGGTCACCTTATTAAATAAGGGTGGAGAAAAAGAAATGACTACTTTTGGTGCTATGCAATACTTTAGGGAGGTAGGGAGGAGGTTTTTGTGGCACCAGTTGTGGGGCTTTTGTTTCCTGCTCTTTATTCCTTGGGATCTCAAAGATTTAGATGGACAAGCACTCCTGGTTGTTTGTTGGCGAGGTTCCCATTGCATACTTGTACTGTAACACCAGCCCTCTGTTACTACTTCAGGGCTGGGCTCTGAAGAGCTGCCACATGTGCAAAGCTCACAACTGACCCTCTCTTGTTCCATGCTTATTTAACAATTACTTGCCCACTTGTGGGGTATACCATTATTTCCTTGGATTCCTTGCCTGTGTGAAGTGGGGCCACTAAGGAAATTGCCTGATGGACTGTACATCAGACGGCAATAAATTGGCATTTGATTTGGTGGAAAGGCAAGGCCAGATGCACTGTGGGAGCAAAGGTTCTTCTGTAGTCAATCGTAGCAGCTTGCTTCCAGGTGCTTGTGTGCAGATTTCAGCTTGAGAACTGGAGGTTAGATGGGATATTTATGGTTGTGTGGGTAATGGAGAGAGAACATCAAAAAGATAATAACAACTAATGTTTATGTACTACTTTGAAGTTTTCAGAATGCTTTATACATATTACCTTATTTTATTTTCACAACAATACTGTGAGATAGAGAAGCTGAGGAGGGGTATATTACTTGTCATGTTGCTAATAAGTAACTGAAACAGGAATGTGACTTAGGTTTTTCTATCTCCCCATCTAGCATGATATCCAGTATACTACCTTAACTACCTTAACTGTCTCTATTATCTATACTGGGTCCAAAACAATTACTCTGAAGAGTATTTTTTACTGCATACATCTTGGATGTTAGGAAGATAATACTGAGAGGTTTCCTAAAGACAAAAGTCATGTGTAGAATAGGAAAACTTTACTCTTACAGGGTATAGTCAAAACTTTTTCAAAAAATAAAAAACAATCCAAATAAAAATTTTCCTTTTTGATCAGTGTATCATTTTTTTTTAATTTAAGAAAAAATTATTGAAACCTTTTATTTTGTTATCACCTCCATTCCCAGAACTGAACTAAGGAGGTCAGAAAATCTGGGTTTGAGTGCTGATTCTGTTATTAGCTGTGTAGTAACTGGTAATGACTGGACAAGTCATTTGATTTTGTGGATCTTGATTTCCTATGTAGAATTACAGAAGTGGACAAAGATAATTTTTACTACCTCTTCCAACTCTAAATTCTGGTATCTTTAACATAGCATTGTACTTGTTTGTATAGGTATTCTATTACTACTATTATATACATAGCTGTATAATCTTGTTGAGGAGCAGGGACTGGGTTGTCTTTCATCTTTGTACCTTCAGTGATCACTTAAGCCTTACACATAATAGTTATTTCATAAATGCTTAATTGAAGAAAGCAAATCAATTATATGTGAGAATTTAAATATTAAGATGTAATTGTCATACATAAGGTCAAAGAGATCCTTTCTGGCTCTTGTTTAAATGTCTTTACACATTATTGCTGCTTCCTTTCTCCTGCCACTTCTCTCCCCACCTCTCCCCAATATTCTTTAAAAATTTTTTTTGTTGTGAATTTAAGTTAAATGGCTATTTCCAAGTACATAGTAGAACAAAAAAGATTTTGTATAGATACTGCAGATAACTTTTATGGATAGCTTTTCTTTAACTTTTATGGACAGCTTTATATAATCAATTCATCATATAATTTTAAAAGCTGTTCAGCTTGTCTGTGATTCTTATTTTCTTTATATTATGCTCTGTGCATATAAAAATACTTGGATGAATCTCTTTTTTTTTTAACAACTCCTAACCTTTTCTCATTTTCCAATTCTAATCCTTTTCCTCTTGAAAAATAAATAAGCTCCCCCCCACATACACAAACAAATCCCTTGTCAAAAAAATGCATAGTCGAACAATACAGACTCCTACATTGATCTTGTCTGAAAATTTGTCTTATTCCTTATCTTCAGTGTATCACCTTTCTGTCAGGAAGTAGATAGAATGCTTCATGTTAATGGGCACATGAATGTCAGTTTTCTGATCAGAGTACTTAAGACTTTCAAAAGTCAAAAAGACTTTTGTTTGTCTTTTAGTATTTTTGGTATTGTTTTCATAAACCATTCTTCTGTTTCTGCGCATTTTACTTCAGATGTCTTCCCAAATTGGTCTGAAATTGTCTCTCTTGTTACTTCTTATGGCATAATTAAAATATTAATATACTATAACCATTTGCCTCTTGATGTGTACCTCCTTAATTCTAATTCTTTGCCACAACAAAAATTGCTTCCATAAATAGTTTTGAATATTTGGGCCTTTTTCTTCTTTTTGATTTCTGAGGTAGAGGTCTGATAATAGCATTGTTGGGTCAAAAATTATGCATAGTTTCAGATAGTTTTTTAGAATCATAGCTCTGTCAACACTTTATTAATGTGCCCGTTTTTCTATAGTTCCTTCAACAATTATCATTTCTCTCTCTTTTTTTTAAACTTTGCTGATCTGAAGTGGAATTTTAGAGTTGATTTAATTTTAATTTTTCTATTAGTGATTTGGAATGTTTTTTCATATGCTTATTGATAGCATGGAATTCTTCCTTTGAGAATTGCCTCTTCATATTCTTAGATTATTTATCACTCAATTCCTTGTATCCCTTATCAGAGAAACTTCCTGCATAGATTTTCGCCAGATAACTGTTTTCTTTCTAATGTTAGCTATATTGGTTTGCCTGTGCGAAATCTTTCTCATTTTTTGAAATCAAAATTACCTCTTTTTGTTTTCTGTGATTTCTGCTTGGTTATAAAATTCTTCTCCTATCTTAAGATCTAAATAATTTCTTACTTACTACTAATTTTATGATATCACCTTTTATATCTAAATTATATATCTATTTAGAGCTTATTTTGATTCTGTATGGAACATGGTGTAAAGTATTGCTCTGAACCTAATTTCTGTCAAACTATTTTCTAGTTATCCCACCAAGTTAAGATGAATAGTGAATTCTTATCCTAGGAGCTAAGGGCTTTGAATTTATCAAACACTAGGCCTTAAATGTTTTTCTTCTGTATGTTCCTAATATATCTGAACTACCAATCATCCTATATTTTTTAATCATTACCAAATAATTTTGATTACTGCTTTGCAGTGGAGTTCATTTGCTAATATGTATACCTGGTACTGCTAGACCCATTTTTCCTTTCCTTTTTTCATTATTTCTCTTGAAATTATTTTTTTCTCCAAATTAATTTTATGACTTTTTTTTTTTTTTAGCTATAGTAAATTTTTGGTAATTTGATTGGCCTGGCACTGAATAAGTCAATCAGTTTAAGTAGTATAGTATTTCTTTCTTTCTTTTTTTTTTTTTTTATCATATTTACGTGGCCTACCCATAAACAATTATTTTTCTCCAATTATTATTCTGTCTTTATCTCCATAAGGAAATTTCATTCATATAATTCCTCTGTATGTCTTGGTAAAATACTTAAAGTATTTTATTATTCTGTTATTTTAAATGGAATTTCTCTCTCTTCCTTGTGGATTTTGTCACTAGTACCTTCCAATACTTTGAAAATTACCTACTGTATCCTACTGTCTTTTCTTCTCTAAGCTAAACATTCTCAGTTTTTTTTTTAGCCATTTCTCAAGTGACATGAACTCAAAAATCTTTCTCCATACTTGTCCTTATTGGGACATTATCCAGCTCATTGGTATCTTTCCTCACATGTGCTATCCAAAACAGAACACAGTATTCCATACTATATTTTGACCAGTGTGCTATAATCCTCCGAGTATGATATCTCTGAGAGCAAGAACTGTATAGTTTTTCACTTTGTATATTGTAATTTTTTTAAAAAGGTACTCATTTTAATTCAGTCCATCATAAAGCATTTTTTGTTTTGTTTTGTTTTTTAATGTGCCAGACATTTTGGTAAGAGCTGGAGTTATAGAAGGTCAAAGAGTCTTGTCATCTAGGAGTTCACATTCTAATGGGGAGGACAACATGTAAATAACTATACAGGTACCAAATATATACAGTATAAATGGGGATGGGTAATCTTAGAAAAAAGGAAGTATCAGTAGAGGGAAATGAAAAAAGATCTCCTGCAGAAAGTAGGATTTTAAATCAGTCTTGAAGGAAGCCAGTAGGAGGAGATAAAGGAGAAGAGTATCCTAGACTTTGGGGTAGCCAGGAAAAAAGGATGGAGTCAGGAGATGGAGTCTTGTGCTTGGATATAGTGCCTCTGAAACTGAATTGGAGTCTGCAAACTCTATAGATTTCCTTTGTAAGTATTTTGCTTTTGTAAGTATTTAAGTCCCCCAGGATCCTAGAACTGACCTTTTGAAGAACTGAAGGAAAGGCAAAATGGATGCTCTTGTGGGCTCTTCCTCATGCATGGGTTGCTCTCTCCTCATCTCTACCTCTAGGCTTCTCTGGCTTCCTTCAAATCCCAATTAAAATTATTTTACAGAAAGCTTTTCCAATCCATCTTAATTTTAATGTCTTCTCTCTGTTGATATTTTCTTATATTGCCATAGCTTCCAACATATCAAAATTGAACTGGTTGAAAAGTACCATAGGAGAAACTATGACCGGCCGATTATCATTTTCAATCATATTTAACCTTCCATTTGAGGCTTCTTAAAAATTATGATTTAGTTTTTGCTTATTTCATTCTTTGACACAGTTGTTAGGATTTTTAAGACCAGGGTCTGCTGTTAGTTGACTATAAGAATCAAGTGCAATTTTCTTTGAATCTAAGATCTAATAATTAATACCATTTCATAGATTACATGAATGTTAAGCAATTTGTCCCAATACTCCTTTGCACTTATCCCATTTTTCTCCCCCTTCCCAAATCATTTTAGTTAGTGATAATTTGCTACCCTTAAAACAAGGCCTCCTATGAAGAGAGGAATGTTGTAACCTACATAATTTTAAGGAAACTTAAAGTCTGAAAGGCAGGAGAATGCTCCACGACAGGTTAAAGTTCATGTATTTAATCTGTAGGAGTAGATGTGGCAGAAAGGTGGGATTGAATCACTTAGCACATGGAAAGATATTAGAAGCATTTTGAGGTAAGAGGGATTGGGAGAGAGTAATTCTTTAATTAGAGCTAGTGAATTTGTTTGTTTGATTTTTTAAAAAATATTTTGATAATTGTATTTCAGTATTATTGGTTTCTTTTGTGATCCTATGTATTTTTTATGTATTTAATTAAACATGAGATGTCCATAGGTTTCATGAGGCTATCAATTATGTTTATGACACAAAAACAGTTAAGACCTCTTGAACTAGGTAATAGATAAGAGCTTTCCAGGATTCCAGATTTGAACTTGGAATTGATATAAGTAAATATTTTCTTTTAAAAGATCTATGGCCTGTCATTTGCCTGCAATACCATTATTAGGCCTTATACCTCCAAAGAAAAAGAAAAAATTATTTATAGTAGCCCTTTTTCTGGTGGCAAAGAAGTAGAGACTCAGGGGATTTCAATCACCTGGGAAATGGTTGAACAGATTGTGGTATATAAATATAATGGAATACTATTGTCTATAAGAAATGATAAAAGGGCAATTTCAGAGAAACCTGGGAAGACTTATATGAATTGCTGCAAAGTGAAGTGATCAGAACCAAAAGAAAAAATTATATATTCAGTGAACTATCATTTTCTTTATAGCTCACTGTTTTGAAGTAAAAATGAATTAAAATTCTTCCTTTCTTGCTTTTTTCTAGCAAAATCCCACATTAGTCACACCATTGCTCTCATAGCACATAATTATGTTTCACTATGAAAGCTGGATGATTGTCAGAAAACTCTGGTACCTTTGTGGGCTGAGAAGGGCTAAGTTGTTGGTTTAACTCATCTAGACAGAAGTATTTTGGGAAAAGTAATTAAGGGAAAAATTAATTTATGTTGTCAGAATCTAAATATGGCTCATTATTCTCCAGAGTTGGCCTAAAATGAGCATTTAAAAAAACCTAATTTAAGGTGCTTTAAAGACTTGTTCTGTTGTTCTCTCTATATTCAATGAAAAAGAACATGGATCTTTCTTCAGTAGAATTACGGGTATAGACAGATATGAAAGAGTTTCTCATACCTTAAATAAGCTACATTTCTTAGCAGTTATCCAAACTGGTCTTTATCACTAATGAATTACTAACCAGGCTTTGAATAAAGTTTGCATAGTAGCTATAACTGTCTTTTTAAATTTTGAAGGGAAAGAGAAAGCTGACCATTCTAATATAGTCTATTTTATTGCCAACTAAAATATCACCTCCATTCCCTGTGGTAGAACCCTTGGTTTTTATGTCCGGAAGACTTCATATACTTACTAGTTGTGTGGTGGTCCTTGACAAATAAATCACTTATCCTCTTAGTCTCAGTTCCTTCATCTGTAAAATGGAAATAATAATAACATCTACTTTACCCTGTTGTTGTAAGGATAATATTTATAAAGTACTTTGCAAACCTTTAAGAGTTATTTATATGCCTGCTATTCTTATTCTTACTATATCCAATTGGTATGCAATTAATTTAATTTAATCCACTGATGATGAATTTTGTAAGGTTATTTAACAACATTAAAAGTCCCTGCTCTCAAATGTAAGTACAAACTATCTTCTTAGTTTTCAATCCTGCAGTAGAATGTGACTTGCTTTGGAACTAGTTATAAGTTTTGAGGATCTGTAGTCTACAGAGACTTTTAAGAATGTGGTTTGTTCCAAAGTGTCATGATTAGAAAACTGGGAGGTTTAGTTTCAAACTTTATCTAAAAAAAGCTTGAACTTTTCTCAGGTTTTTCTAGTTTTCTAGAAAGTTGACAATATTATTTAAAAAGAAAAACCAAAAATTTTTATTAAGTACCTACCATGTGCTTAATAAAATGTTGAGTTCTGAAGGGAGGACAGTGATAAATAACATAATTCCTGCTAACACAGAATTTATAATTTAGTAGGAGAGATAAAACATAAATAACTAGAATACTAAAATGAAAAATAAATGTTAGTAAATAATTAATAACAAGTCATTAGAATGGTTATCCATATTAATAATATCATAGATATGTTTGAGTTTAAGGAAAGCATAAACAAGGGGGGGGGACACCATTTCTGGTGGGGAAAATCAGGCTCCCCTGACTTTGTGGTGTTTGATTTGAACTTAGAAAATGGGGTATGATTTCAGCAAACAGAATTAGCAGAAATAAGTTGGGAGATGATAACAGTGATTATAGTTCATATTTAGAAAGTATTTTGTAGTTTACAAAATACTTAATATGAGGTCTTAAAACTTATATCTGGAATGGTCCTTAGAGATCATTCAGTTTAACCCCCTCACTTTCTATACATTTGCCCTTCATCCTAGCTCTGTAAAATAGGAGAGAGTGTTAGCACTTCCATTGTGAAAATTAGAATCCCGAGTGTTAATGGTTAAGTGACTTACCTGAGACTCGAAGTTAATGGGAAGTGGCTGAGCTGGGAATGGAATCCAGATCCTTCCACTCCAAATCCATTGCTCCTTCAGCCTTGATTCAAGGGCAAGAAGTGGTTTGGAAAAAAGCAGATAGTCCTATTTGGTTGAAATGTAGTGTAGAATAAGTCTGCAGAGATAGAGTGGGGCCAGACTGTGGAAAGCCTTTAATGTCAGGAAAGGATTTTGAATTTTATTAAGTAGGTTGCTGCTGAAAATTTTTGAGCAGTAGTGTTTGCCCTTCACTCAGGGAACTAGTGGTAGAAATGCTTTCTGTCTGGCTTAGGCCTGACAGTCAGCTGAAGTCTGATTTCCTTTCTGCTTGATCTTAATGATGTGAAATTTACTATGAATTCCTAATCATATTTACTCTGACATATATTTAAAACATGATTGTACATTTTCAGAGTTTTCGCTTAGATATCTTAAATAAAATATGAAAGGATTGAAAGTACACAATGACTAGTGGTATCAGAGGACATAGATCCTTTTTTTGAAAAATATCTTTTGAAGATGACAATAAGTATTGGAGAGATTGGTTCACCAAAACATTGCTATTGGACTTATATATTGGTACAGCCATTTTGGAAAGCAGTTTGGAATTATGCAAGGAAAGTGAAGTATCCTTTGACTCAGAGATTCCATTGTTAGGCATATACACTAAGGTCAGTGACAAAAATAAAGTTATGTATGTCATATGAGAAATATGAGAAAATGTTTATAGAAGCATTTTTGTGGTAGTAAGAAACTGGCAACAAAGTTGATACTTTGAATGCATGGATTAGTTGATACTCATTGACTAAGGAATGACTAACAAATTATGGTACATGAATATAATGTAATATTACTATGTTGTAAGAAACAGTGAATATGATGAATACAGAGAGAAACAAGGAAAGATACATATGAAGTGATAGATAATACAAAGTGTGAAGCCAGCAAAACCAAGAAATTTATCTATATACTTGTGAAATAAACATGTATACATATACATGTATAAAAACAAATGTGTATATACTCTCTCTCTCTTTATATATATATATATATATACTTTTAAAAATAGTTGCATTCAATTTATTAAAAGAGATGATTGATTAGGCATCTGCAGTGTTGATAGAAGTGAACTATTTAGCAATTTCAGGACTATATAAATCAATGAGGCTTATCTGGAAATGAATTTTTCTAGTTGTGATTCTAACTATCTTCCTCTTTTTTTCCAGGATCAGAATACTATGGGTAAGGAATTCTGTGTATAGTCACGCTTTTTTGATCTTCTATTTGATTTTGCAGAACTTTTTTTCCTTCTTCTTTTTTTTTTTTTTTTTAAAAGATGGCTATCTAGGATGTAATATGAGAAAATACAATAGAAAGTATAGATAATATAAAAGAATATTTTTTTAAAAAGAAAATCTTCATTCTTTGTGCTTTATTTTCTTTTTATTTTCCCTCTATTTTCCTACATAATTCTTTTGCCTTAACTTTCTTTTCCTTCTATTGTAGTATTTTACTATGTATGATCAAATTTATTTGAAAACAAAAGGAGAGAATGGGACCACTTTTGCCTTTTGAATCTTGGACCTTTTGTTACAGTGAAAAGAATAGATGATATGGCTATTGCAAATTACCTTATTAGATATAACTTATACTTAGTTGATTCCACATACTTATAAGAAATGGGTAAAAGGAAAGACAGGAAAGGGAGTAATTGGGAAGAGATTATATAGAGAAAAAAAGTAGGAGGTATGTTAATGGGAAGTAACCAAGAATAGAAAACTTTTGAGGATAGGAAAAAAATGGGCATTATATCCAGCAGATCTTGTATTTATTGGCATTATTTGTACTATTATTTTTCCCTCAAACGTGTTGCTGGAGAGGTTGAGATGCAGTTAAATAGGGATAAGTTCAGACATGTCAATAAAAGGCCCAATCCCTGGCTCATCAGATTTCTTTCTCCTATGGAGAAAAGGTTTACCCTAGGATAGGGTGATTTAATGGTCTGATCCTAGCAAGCTGGGTTTGCTAGTTGCTTTTGGTCAGCTAGCATTGATGGAGTTATTTTTAACTGTCCATGTCAAATCCTTCATTGTCTAGGTGTCCTCAATGATGGCCACCATGATTAAAGTTGAAATTAGTATCTCTGTTATGAAATACCTCTTGTCTGCCCAGCCACTTGCAAAATAAACAGGGAATAAATACTCTTCTCATTTTGTCTCATTTTACCTCGGAAAGTACGCAATAGAGGAAGCATGGATTAGTTTGTAGTGATTTCTAGGCTCTGCCCTCTGGATGGATTTCTCTCTATGTGCCTGGACTGAGTGACAGGGCCATGTGTCAGGAGTGCAGCTGGAAGTATATCATTGGCAAATTTGGGTTGGGTAAATATAGCAGGAGCAGGATGTCAGAGTGGGAGATGGATTGTTCTGGGAAAGGAAGTGTTGTCTTTCGTCTGAGAAACAATTTCCTGCACTTCTGGGACTCTTGCTTTCTTCTTTTTTTCAGAGCAGAACAGGAGTTGGCAGCAACTGGGTACACTTGCTATGTTCTATCTCACTGGGTCTGCCTGTTCTTACACTTGGGGTTGGAAGCAGAAATCAGATCTGTTTCAGCCTGTTAGAAAGAGAGTTGATAGATAACCCTTTCTGTGTCCTGCAACCCACTCTCCAGTATCTTAAATTACATCCCATACTTATTTAAGCTTTTTTTTTTTTTTTTTTTTTTTTTTTTTTTTTTTTAAGTAACTGCTCCCTCAGCGAGTGGGACAAATAGGACAAGAGGGAAAAATTATTTGAAAAAAATTCAATTCTGTTGAAAGTCTAACCTGAGAGACCAGCTGGCAGAGAGCAGCTGAGGTGTTTCTGGGAGCCAGACTTTAAGGCTTCCTCTACCCTATTGACATAATCACCATTATCCCCTCTGTTTATGATCTTAGTAAACTCCAGTGGCTCCCTATTGCCTTTAGGATAAAATATAAACTCATTTGGGAGAAGATAGTTTTTAGCTCAGGTTCTTATGATAAATGGCTATGTTCCCAAGGCTATTGTGGAAGTTCTTGTCATATTATCATTGTTGCCCCCTTTCTTTAACTCTGAGAGTGAGAAAAACACTGAAGGAGGAAATGGTCATCATTTGGACTTTAAAATCTTAAAGAGTTGCCTGCAGCCTATTGCTGGAGTAGAGAGAGAAGAAGAAAGAAATTAAAAATTATTAATCACAAGAAACACTTAAGAAAAAGGAATGAGAAAAGTTGATGGCTTTTTCTGGGCTTGAGGGAGTATTGTGACAACTGGAAAAAGTATAAACTTAACTGCTTTCTCTAAAAAATGCCAGTTCTGCCTCAGTAATACAAACATGTCAATAAAAGAAAAAAGTTTTTGTTTTTTATGTAAAGGAGTTTTATCCTTCATTTTTTGAAGAGAACCATTGATATCATCTTGTAATGATGCCTTGACTCATTCATGAATTGGATTTAAATGAGGCATAAAGTCATCAGTCTCACACTCTCTTCCAGATCATCAAAATTCAGTGGCAAGACAAAAAATCAAGATGATTGGTGATGTTCTGAGATTCAGGAGGTGACCCAGGTGTCTTCAATGTTCGATCAAGCTCTAAGCATTCCACAGCACATGCTTCATCCACTTTCATGGCTGTTGGAACAAATTGTTCTCATTTACCCATCCTGCCAGATGAAGTCTTCACATGCTTGGGATGGACATCTCCCTAACTTAGAGATGGTTTTGAGGCCTATTGATTAGCCTCAAAAGGTGATAGATAGTGATAAAGGAATGCTAATACAAACAAATTCTTATCCTTTCTCTTGGTCAAAGTGAGTTTATATAACTGAAAGGAGGTCTGGACTCTCCTAAGAGATAAATGATAGAGGAAATCCCAAAATTTCTCTCCAAAAGTAGAAAAATGAAATATGTGTATCTTGAAGCAGTTTTGTTTGAAGAAGATGATAGAGGAATACATTCCCTTTCCAGGGACACATAATAGAAAATTTTTATGTCATCTCTACAAAGGTTGTTACATGAAAGGAGAAGGTTTTAACACCACCAAAGAGCTCAGGCTGTTTAGGCCTAGACTGGGTAATAAGGCAAGAAGCCAAATAAAAATAGTTGATTGACATCTGTTTTGTGTCCTTTTAATATCATCTGGTTCTGGAGAGCTAGCTAGTTTGTAGGAATCCAAGGCATTCTCCTAGAAAACTGAAATAATTTCTCATCTCTGCAGAAACTATAGAGGAGGCAAGATAGACACAGTTGAAACCTGACTTAATGGTTTTGCTTTGATTTCTTGGAAGGGAAAATCACATTGTGTTAAAGCACTTGAAAAAATATAAAATAATATTGGAGATAAGAGAATCTCCCTGAAAGTTTGTTTCAAAGTTTTTGAAGAAGGACAGGACTTTGATAGTAAAACTTTGCAAGCCCACCAGACTCTCCTGCCATTCTTATGTCTTTGCCCTATTGTATTTATAGAGTTTTGCTGTACCAA
Source organism: Sminthopsis crassicaudata (assembly GCF_048593235.1). Classification (NCBI taxonomy): domain Eukaryota; kingdom Metazoa; phylum Chordata; class Mammalia; order Dasyuromorphia; family Dasyuridae; genus Sminthopsis; species Sminthopsis crassicaudata. The sequence goes on from NC_133618.1 coordinate 577,917,049, forward strand.
ATATGTTATTGGAAGTTAAGCTCATCCTAAATAATGACTTCCTTTTGCAATTTATAGTAATCACAACAGACCTAGGTTTTCTAGTTAGGGTTGAAATCTATTCTTGTTATAGAAAAGAACTAGCTACAGTTTGAATTTGCTGTAGACTGGGATGTCTCTGTTTTAATATACAAGCAAAATAACAAATCAACCAATAGCCTGTATCTTAATTGAGAAATCTTATTTTGCTTCCAGATTGCCAGGTTAGCAGGTTACCTGTAGAATATCCTTTTGGACATTATGTTAGATCTCTTTCCTAATAAATGTACTTTGAGCTGACTTAGTTCTTGATGTTTGTGTGGCTTAACTTAAGATGTTACTCTGACACAGCCAAAATGATTTCCTATATAGATGTTAGAAATAAAATGCCTTTAACTACTTTAATTATTACTGGGTCACTCTTCTATCCCTTTGACATTTGGCATCATCCCCTTCTTTATATATTCTTACTACTGTTGACTTTTTAAGAGTTTTTAATCTTCTCTTTGTTATGATTTTTCTACTTAGTTCTTTGAAGTAATAATTGTTGAAATTCATACTTAGTAAGAATTTATCTGTTTCCCCTCACTTTTTTTTTTAAATCTTGGGCAGGTAAGTAAATTACAAGGATAAGACTGAAATTCAGAACTATTTCATCAGAATTTCCCTGAAAACTTAGGGTATTTTAAAAAATTTCTCTCTTGAGTGTTTCCATCCTAGGACTTATCTTTGCTATTTTTCACATTAACTTTTGGTTGCCATTTCTTACACAAATTTGAACCAGATTTCTGTATTTTTTTTTTCTTCTGTATTTCCCGAACTAGAACTGGGCCTTTCAAATGCTCCCTCACTATTTTGAGCAGTGAGCACTTTGGATGACTTTATAGCCAGAGGGGACAGATGACAGGTGCATCTGGATTTGACTGCAAGATACTTCTGAATTTACAATAAAAGCATACAGGCTTTCTGTTTTTCTTTCTTCCTTCAATAACACTGCAGTTTGTAACAGGTTGAGTTGTAACATTCATTAAAGTACTCCTCACACTCCCTGTTTTCAGAAGCTTATCAGGACTGCTTTGATTTAGTTATCTGGACCCCAAAAGGCAGTTCGTGGAGCCTGTGCTCAAGCTGTGCAGCAGTAATATATGGGAGATCAGGCTCGGGTCCCCAGTGGATTATTCCTCAGGATTTATTTGTGTGGCAGTACACAGAGGAGCCGAGGAGTATGTATGGAAAGCTTTGCTCAAATGCAAATTGGACCCATTTTGCTCAGACCTGTAGGGGATTTTCACTGCTCCATAATTTTTCAAAGGTTTGTTATACATCAGGCAGTGACTGCCTCTTCTTTAAAGCTTTAAATCCCCCCTCTTTTTCCTGTTGTAAAGGTCAGATTTTTTTTGACAACTGTGTGCAAGAACAAGATTTGCTAAATCCCTTCATTTTTATTCATACAAATATCGGCATTCAGTGAACATTGGTTGTCCCAGCACTGAGAGGCAAAGAAAAATCAGGGAGAGCCTTGTGAATCTCAGCTTAGTGCCCCATACATATCCGTGGAGTTAAGTTTGCTAACCCAACTTTAACTCTTAGCTTTCCTGGTTTGGGGAACATGCTCACTGTGTCTGTCCTGTTTTGTAGTCCAGCCCCAATATTCATATACATATTTCCTGGTCTAATAGCTTTCTGGAGGATACTGTTTGGGGAGCAAATTGTCATAGTGTTAAATTCTTGCACTGGGAGTCTCTGGATGAAAAAATATGAAGATTAGAGTCAGAAAAGGATTATGGTTCATCCTGTCTAAAAGAGCCACTTTGGCCTCAGCACATTTATTTTAGACTATTGATCATTCTATTTCTAAAGTATTTTATTTCTTTAAATGAAATTATGTCTTATATAACACAGATTTCTGAGGATATTTAATTTGATATTATTTCATCATGCATGATGTTTGGTTCTTGTTTCTGAAGAAACAAAACAAAAAATTTTAGATGTTTACTTGGGTTTTATGTGAAGCAGTCTGCTTTTCTTCCCTTTCCCATTGACTTTTATGTCTCTGAAGTTGTCAACATCTGTGTTGCACTTTAAGATTTACAAATTGGTTTACAAATGTCAAAATGTTTTGGATATACCCGTTTCTCAGAGCTTAGTCCAGCAAGTAGGCCATACCCTGACTGCAGGATGTATCCTGAGCTCATCATAATAGTAATATTTTGTGCTGTGGATGACCTTATTCTCTGACAAAGTGTATTTTTTTTGACCAGCACCAGGTATTCACTGAGGGATTTTGTTCCCCCTATTTCCCAGGGCCATCTACCACATGTTCACAATCCCTGTTTTTACCAGGTCCTGGTAACTTTTGTTCCTATCACAGAAGTCAACTTCTGTATCCTGTAGAGCAATCATGATCCCCAAGACTTGGGATAATGACTTTTTCCACGGGACCCAAAAACTGATTCCAACTTACAGGTTGAAACTGTGTTCTTTTTGTACTAGCTAGATGAGAATCCAGAAAAAGTGATGGAATGAACTGAGCACCATTTGGACTAATTTGTTACTTATCACCTTCCTACTATAAGTAGAAAGACGCTAATTGACCTAACTAGCCAAGGACAGATAGACCTTGGCCATACAGCTAATAAACTTATCCCATCTCATTCTATTCCATATCATTGCTTAATGAATATCCTGGTTATACTATAGAGATCTCATTTCTCTCTAACTCTTATTCAAAATAGGAGAAGTCTTTGTTATGGTATTAAATATGTTGAATATTCAGGCTTAAAAGGATAGACATAGACTGTTCTCAAACTGTGATGGCTTTTCCTACTACATGTGGAATAGATTGAAGTTATTATGGGAACTTTGTCTTCTAGTTCCTGTCATCCTTGACTGAGCTAAAAATCACGTTGGTAAATCCAGTTGCTATGTTTTAGGTATAAGTTTGTGCTGAAGGTATCATTTTAAAATTTTTATCGTTACATTTATTTATTTTTTATTTCATTTCCTAACCAATTCCTTACATAAAGCATCCATTTTAAGGCAAGATGCTATATAAAACAACAATGTCTTTGATTTTTACATAATTATAAATTTATTTATAGAAGGGAAGTATTTGGAAATGAGTTCTTGACTGTGTGTGTGTGTGTGTTTGTATGTTTCTCTGTTTATGTGGATTTTTATTGTTTAGAGAATAGGTAAATCAAGATATAAGGAGGCAATATTTAGATAAGGTGACAACTTACTTGTAAATAATCTAAGGTTTAATTGTATTTTGAAATAGACCATTTCTATTGTAGTTATGGTTGTATTTGTCTTTTCTCCCTTACTTTACTATAATTATTCTCCATGAAGGTAGGTACCATCTTTTATTCAGCAGACAAGAGGTTCCTATGTTGCTATTTTATCTGCCTTAGAGAATGACCTTTTCCCTAGAAATGATAAAACAAAAAATGATAAGTGGAATTGATACTTGAGACATGTAACTGCTCTTCATGAATCCAAGTCACTTGGCCCAGATGTACTACTTTAGGTATAGGAAGAACTGCCTAACATGATTGCTGAACAACTGTCATGATATTTGAAAGATGATGGAAAATGGGAGAAGTTTTGCAAAATTGGAGATTGGTAAATGTTTTAGTTTTCAAAAAGGAGAACAAAGTTTGAAAACTATAGACCAATGAGATTAACTTTAATGCTTTAGAAATTCTAAAATAGATCATCTATAAGAGTAACAGTAATTACAAAGAATCAGCATAACTTTGTTAAAAACAGGTCATACCAGGATAAATTTATTTTTCTTTTGACAGAATCACTTAACATATGTGAGGTAAATGCTGGGGATATAGTTTACCTAGATTTTAACAATTTTGATTGTTTGATAAAGTATTTCATTCTGTTCTTGTGGGAAATATGGAAACAAAAAAATCCAATTGAAAAATAAAATAATACCTTTTAAAAATTTTGATACTTGATTTCAGGCACCTACCATGAATGGACTTACTGTTTACTTATGTTATATTTTTATTTCCTGTTTTTATGTATGTTGAATCTTATTGTTTTTAGTACATACACCATGAGTTGATAACCATTTTTATGTTATAGATTCTTTTAGCTGTATACTCATACCTGTGAACCCCTTCTGAGAATAATGATAGATTATAGCTAATGATAAGCAACATTTATATAGAGTTTTAATCTTTGCAAAGCACTTTACAAATATTATCTCATTCCTTGTTCATATCAACTTTGAGAAGTAGGTATTATTATTATTATCCCCATTTTACAGATGAGAAAATTGAGGCAGAAATAAGTAAAATTACTTTCTCATGGTCACAGAACTAGTAAGTGTCTAAGATTCGATTTGAACTCAAATCTTCCTAACTCCCAAGTCTTATATGCACTGTCACACCTTGCTTCCACTATTAATTTTTTAAATCCCACTTACCATAATGACTATTCCAGATTTTTATCTTTTCTCTTCAACTCTCTCATATTACTCCCTCTCTGCACTCTTTCTGCTGAAGGCTTCATTTTAAATTTTACAGAGAAAATCAATCATTTTATGTACATACCTTCTTTTCCCCTTTTCCTCATCCCATAACACCTGAGCATTGCCTCCTCGACCTCTATTCATTCCAGTCTCTCCTTAAGAGGTGTACCTTCCTCTTGATAAGGTTAACTGGTTTATGTGTAATTTTTTCCCCCTGAACTTAACAAAAATCAACTAAAACACTTTAATAAACACATTGAAAGAAAAGGTTGGCCATGAAACTCTGAATCCTCTCTTGTGTAGCTTACTTTTCTTTTAAATATGTATTTAGCTACATTAAATAACATGTAACAAATCAACATATTACATGCTTCAACATCTATCTTTTGTAATCATGGTTGGTCATTTCAATAATTAGAATTAAGTCTTTCAAAGTTGTTTATCTTTATGGTATTGTTATTTTATAAATTGTTTTTCTGATTCCATTAACTTCTTATTTCACTTCACTTTGTTTCCCCCCCCCCCCGAAATGATCTCTTTAGAGTATAATTTGTTTAGTCATTCATCCCTTTTGCTTGACCTGATTGATATCCCTTTTGGTTTTTTTAATGGAGAGTAACTATAAATATTATTGTATAGGTGGGCCTTTTTTCTTTCTCTTTGATATCGTTGAGATATAGGACTAGTAGTGACTGAAAAGTGATGTACAATTTAGTGATTGAACACAGTTCCAAATTGATTTACAGAATGACTACAGCTCTGCCAACAGTGCATTAGTGAGTCTGTCTTCTCACAGTTCCTCCAACAATTGTCATTTTCCTATTCATTCATTTATTTTCTATATTTGCCAGTCAGATGAGTATGAGGTAAAAACCTCTGAATTATTTTTTCTTTTTCTTATAATTAGTGAAATATAGCTTGTCCAGATTAACAGAGGAAGAAGTAAATTGGTTAAACAGTCCCATCTTAGAAAAAGAAGTAGAATAAGCTATTAATCAACTCCCTAAGAAAAAATACTCAGGACCAAATGGATTTACATGTGAATTCTACCAAACATTTAAAGAACAATTAACTCCAATGCTATATAAACTATTTGAAAAAATAAGGATTGGGGACGGCTAGGTGGCACAGTGGATAGAGCACCAGTCTTGAAGTCAGGAGGACCTGAGTCTCAGGAGGAGCCTCAGACACTTAAGACTTCCTAACTGTGTGATCCTGGGCAAGTCACTTAACCCCAACTGCCTCAGAAAAAAAAAAAAAAAAGAAAGAAAGAAAGAAAGAAAGAAAAAACAGGGATTGAAGAAGTCCGACCAAATTCGTTTTATGACACAGACATGGTACTTATTCCTAAACCAGATAGGTTGAAAACAAAGAAAGAAAATTATAGACCAATCTCCCTAAAGAATATTGATACTAAAATCTTAAATAAAATATTAGCAAAAAGATTACAGAAAATCATCCCCAGGATAATACACCATGACCAAGTAGGATTTATACCAGGAATGCAGGGTTGGTTCAATATTAGGAAAACTATTAGCATAATTGACTATATCAATAACCAAATTAAGAAAAACCATATGATCATCTCAATAGATGCAGAAAAAGCTTTTGATAAAATCCAACATCCATTCCTAATAAAAATACTTGAGAGTATAGGAATAAATGGAGTTTTCTTTAAAATAGTCAGAAGCATATATTTAAAACCATCAGTAATCATCATATGTAGTGGAGATAAACTGGAACCTCTAAGATCAGGAGTGAAACAAGGTTGCCCATTATCACCATTATTATTCAATAGTGTATTAAAAACGTTATCCTCATCAATAAGAGTTGAGAAAGAAATGAAAGGAATTAGAGTAGGTAATGAGGAAACCAAATTATCACTTTTTGCAGATGATATGATGGTATATACTTAGAGAACCCCAGAGATTCTACTAAAAAGTTAGAAATAATTCACAACTTTAGTAAAGTTGCAGGATACAAAATAAATCCACATAAATCCTCAGCATTTTTATACATCACCAACAAAATCCAATAGCAAGAGATACAAAGAGAAATTTCATTCAAAATAACTGTCGATAGCATAAAATATTTGGGAATCTATCTACCAAAGGAAAGTTAGGAATTACATGAGCAAAATTACAAAACACTTTCCACGCAAATAAAGTCAGATTTAAATAATTGGAAAATATTAAGTGCTCTTGGATAGACTGAGCGAATATAATAAAAATGACAATACTCCCTAAACTAATCTATTTATTTAGTGTTATACCAATCAGACTCCCAAAAAACTATTTTAATGACCTAGAAAAAATAACAACAAAATTCATATGGAAGAACAAAAGGTTGAGAATTTCAAGGAAATTAATGAAAAAAAAATCAAATGAAGGTGGCTTAGCTGTACCTGATCTAAAACTATATTATAAAGCAGCAGTCACCAAAACCATTTGGTATTGACTAAAAAATAGATTGGTTGATTAGTGGAATAGGTTACGATCCCAGGACAAAGTAGTCAATCTGATAATTAATGATTGGAATATTTTTCATATATTTGCATAGATTTCTTCCTTTTTTTTTTTTTTTTTTGCAAGTCTGCATAGATTTCTGCTTTTGAAAGTTATGTGTTCAAATTATTTTTTGTTCTTATTGTTTATTATAGCATTTTATTTACAAGATATATGCATGGGTAATTTTTCAGAATTGACAATTGCAAAACCTTTTGTTCCAACTTTTCCACTCTTTCCCCCCACCCTTTCCCCCAGATGGCAGGTTGACCAATACATGTTAAATATATTAAAAAATAAGTTAAATACAATATATATATATATATATATATATATATACATGTCCAAACAGTTATTTTGCTATACAAAAAGAATTGGACTTTAAAATACAATTAGTCTGTGAAGGAAATCAAAATGTAGGTGGACAAAAATAGAGGGATTGGGAATTCTGTGTAGTGGTTCATAGTCATCTCCCAGAGTTCTTTCAGTGGGTGTAGCTGGTTCAGTTCATTACTGCTCTATTGGAACTGATTTGGTTCATCTCATTGGTGAAGAGGGGCATGTCCATCATAATTGATCATCATATAGTATTGTTGTTGAAGTATATAACTGATTTCCTGGTCCTGCTCATTTCACTCAACATCAGTTTATGTAAGTCTCTCCAAGCCTTTCTAAAATCATCCTGCTGGTCATTTCTTACAGAACAATAATATTCCATAATATTCATGTACCACAATTTATTCAGCCATTCTCCAATTGATGGGCATCCACTCAATTTCCAGTTTCTGGCCACTACAAAGACGGCTGCCACAAACATTCTTGCACATACAGGTCCCTTTCCCTTCTTTAAAATCTCTTTGGGATGTTCAAATTCTTTAACCATTTGTTGATTATGGAATGACTCTTACAAACTTGAATTGGAAGCTAAGTTGACCAGAATAAGCTAATTCTTTTCAATCTGAATTTCTCCTCTTTGACCATTCATTCCCTCTATTTCTTAGTCTCCTTTACAGTATCATTGGGTTTGTCATGCTCTGAATCCATAGGTGGTTGTGCCTTTGTTGTTGTTCTTTATATTCTCTAACTTGGTCGACCTTATCTGCTACTACAGGTTCAATTATGATCTCTATGTAGATGATTCCTTTATCTGTGCATTTAGTCCTAGTTTTTATCTTGAGCTCTAGTCCTATGTCTTCAATTGCCTTTTGGATATTTTAGTTGGTTGGCCCTTAGATATAAGACTGTTAGAAATATAATTTGTTATCTTTTCTCAAAAACTCCTCTTCTGAACTTTCCTATTATTGTTGGGAGGTTTTTCAGTATAATCTACATATAACCTTTCCCACTTTCCATTCACGTAACTACTACTTTGGGTCAGGCCCACATCTCCTCTTTCCTAAACTACTATGTTCTTCTCAATTTCCTACTGGAACCACCTGGATTTTTGATAGTAGAGCTTTCAAGTTACATTGCCCAGAACAATATCACTTTTCAGCTTTTTCCCCCAGCCATACCCAGCTTTCTAACTCCCCTTTATATATTATTTTCCCCCATTACGATGTAAGCTCCTCAAGGGTAGAAACCCTCTTACTTGCTCACATTTGTACTCTCAGAACTTAACCTCTGGTGCTTGGTACATAGTAAGTACTTAACAAATGCCATGTAGTAAATCATTCAAATAATATTCTGTGAATGACAATTGGTGTCCCTACCATTCGACTCCAGTCCTTATTCTACACACCTGCCACAGGGATTTTCCTAAATCACAGATCTTACTATGTTATCCCAGTTCTTAATAAATACTAGTCCTCCTTTTTTCCACTATTGGGGGGAAAAGTTAATTCCCTTTTTTTTTTTTTTTTTTTTTTTAGCATTTAAAACTCTTCCTAAGTAAACAGAGCCAAGAAAACAACATATACGTAATGGCTACAGCAATATAATTTAAAAGGTCAGCCACAAAGAATTGAAAATATATGGTACAGAATTACAGTTTATAAACTTAGCCCTCCAAAAGAAATATGACATGACTCCTCCCTTCATTTCTTTGTAGAGAGAGGGACAGGGTGTGGTGTGAAGTACAAATGTGGAACATTGCATTTATAAGATTTTTTTTTTTTGCTATATTTATTAGTAATTTTGCTGATTTCTCTTTGAAAAATTTCTTTGTTAGAAGGTAAAGCTCTGGGAGCAGCTAGATGATGCAGTGAATAGAGCATCATCCCTGAAGTCAAAAGGACCTGAGTTCCAATGTGGTCTCAGACACTTAACACTTCCTGGATGTGTGATCCTGGGCAAGTCACTTAACCCCAATTGCCTCACCAAAAAAAAAGAAAGAAGAAAGAAGTTAAAGCTCTGGGAGGAAATCAGAGAATGCTGCAGAGAAAAGTTTAGCCAGCATAAAAACATAAGATAATTTTTAAAAATTTATTGATCTTTATATTGGCACAATGTGGTCTCAACTCACCTTTCTTTTTTCTTTCTTTCTTTTTTTTAATATATATTTTATTTATTTATTTATGTTTCCTGAGGCTGGCGTTAAGTGACTTGCCCAGGGTCACACAACTAGGAAGTGTTAAGTGTCTGAGACCAAATTTGAACTCGGGTCCTCCTGAATTCAGGGCTGGTGCTCTATCCACTTCACCACCTAGCTGCCCCCCTCAACTCATCTTTCAACCTGATTACACTTCCATATTCTACAACATCAGCCAAACTAGATCTTTTGCTAGCCCTTAATATTCCATTTCTTTACTTTTGTCCTAAATGTTCTTCATGCCTAGGAATGTATTTCCTCCTCATTTTTGCCTTTTAGAATCTTTAGTTTCCTTCATGACTCAATTAAGTGACATATTTTGCATGAGGTTTTTCCTGGACTCCTAGTTGTTAGTGCCCTCTTTCCCAAACTTAGCTTGTGTTCTCTTTTGTATATCTCGTTTTATGTGCTTATTGTCGCCAACATTAGAATGTAAATTCCTTGAGAATAAAGACTACTTCACATATTTCTTTGTTTCCTATTGCCTAGCATAGGAGTTAAATGTTTACTGATTAATTATGTCACAGTAGTACTTTTTGTGATGATGAAAAAAGTGGGTACCTATAGATCTAGAAATGACTAAACGAATCAAATATAATAGAAATGTAAGAAATGGAAAATATAAGGAATTAACAGAAACATGAAAAGACTTGTATAAATTGATGAACAGTAAGGAGAAAAGAACCAAGATAACAATATACATGATGCATAAAGAAATGTGTATTTAAAAAGTTAATATACATGTAGAACCAAAAAAAAAAAAAAACAACCAATTTTTTTATTTTTTTATTTACAAAACATATGCATGGGTAATTTTTTAACATTGAAAAAAACCTTCTGTTCCAACTTTCCCCTCCTTCCCCCACCTCCTCCTCTAGATGGCAGGTAGTCCAATACATGTTAAATATGTTAAAGTATATCTTAAATAAAATATATGTATATGTATTTATACAGTTATCTTGCTGCACAAGAAAAATCGGATTTAAAAAGAAGGTAAAAATAACCTGAGAAGGAAAACAAAAATGCAAGCAGACAATAACAGAAAGAGTAGAAACACTCATTTCCCAATGTTCTTTCTCTGGGTGTAGCAGGTTCTCTTCATTGCTGAACAATTGGAACTGATTTGGATCATGCCATTGTTGAAAAGAGCAGATTGATCATATAATGATCTCCTGGTTCTGCTCATTTCACTTAGCATCAGTTCTTGTAAGTCTCTCCAGGCCTCTCTGAAATTATCCTGCTGGTCATTTCTTACAGAACAATAATACTTCATTACATTCATATATCATGATTTATGCAACCATTCGCCAATTGATGAGCATCCATTCAATTTCCAGTTTCCAACTACTACAAAAAGGGCTGTCACAAACATTTTTGCACATACAGATCTCTTTCCCTTCTTTAAGATCTCTTTGGGATATAAGCCCAGTAGTAACACTGGTGGATCAAAGGGTATGCACAGTTTGATAACTTTTTGAGTATATTCCAAATTGTTCTCCAGAATGGTTGGATTTGTTCACAATTCCACCAACAATGTATCAATGTCCCAGGAAAAAAATAAAACAATTAATAAAAAATATGTGTACATGATAATTAATATTGTAAATGAAAACATCTCTAAAATGCCACTAAACTCAGGCTAATTGAATTAACAGTGAATCCCACAGAAAAAAGAAGAAACAGATATTTTCCTCATCTTGATAGAAAATAGAATGCAGGCGTAAAATCTTGACTTCCAGGCATAGTTGCTTTCTTGATTAGGTTTTCTTCATATTATTCTTTGTGAGCATTCAGGAAGAAAGAGAAGTAAATAGATTGAGAAACAATGTTTAAAAAGGAATAAGTAAAATATATTAATTAGGAAAAAACTTAAAGTGACTCATTAAATCTTTATTTTAATTTGGAAAATCTTAACCTTTTTTGCATTAGTTTGACCAATTCAAAGATTCTTAGTATTAGTATGGCTATAGTAGGTAAGAAGCCAACTCCAATGCCAGGAAGACCTGAGTTCAAGGCAAGACTTGGACACATTTAGCAGTGTGACCTAGGGTACTTAATCACTTGATGTTTAAGCATCTCTCTAAGATTATAAATTGCAGAGAAAGTGCTAACCTGACTTGACAAATCATGAAAATTTCCTCATCCAGAAGTTCCCTCTATCAGTTAAATCATAGGTCCAGTTTTATTTTATCTCACTCCATGAGCATTCATTTGTTTTACATGATTTAGATCAGGGTCTGAGGCTTTACAAGATGGAATGGAAAAGTCTTTCATAGAACATTACCCAGTTATGACTAAAATGTGTATCCTACCAAATGTCTTTTTGATGGATGAGATGAAAGTGAATTGCCAGTTTTCTCAAGATTTCCTAGGAAATATTTATTTTGTAATTGGGAGTGTCAATGCTGTAGCCAGCAAACTTATAGGGATAGTATCTTAAAGCCAGGATTTTGACTGTTCTTTAAAATACCACAATTATTATTTCGAGTAATAGTAATAAAAATAGTTCACATTTATATAACATTTTAAGATTTACAAAGCATTTCCCTCACAAAAACTATGAGATAGTTCTAGCATTACTTCCATTTTGTAGATGGCAAAATTAAAGTTGAGAAGTGAATATTAGCTATTGACTTAAATGCAAGCCTGACTCTTCCAGTCTTATGCTGCTGTTTGGAGAGAGATTGCCACAGTTTTTGCTGTGGTCAAATTGAATATCTTATTGAAATCATGGGGCCTGCCAGATGCCTAACTAGTACTCAAGTCAAATATGGGAAATAAAGAAATCTTCTTCATTTCTGTACTTTATCAGGCCCTGACTAATGTACTGAGCCAGGTGTCTAGAATATGGTAGCAAGTAATTGCTGACATTTTGATTAACTGTGCCATGTTTCTGAGACTGACAAGAATGCCTGTAATTATGAAGGAAAGCCAGCCAAGAATCTCTTTGCCTTGGACAAATGGGAATAATTACTAAGTTTAGTTGACATTAAGGTATATGTTATTTGAATGGTAGAATATTCAAAGTTCACATAGAATTTCAATTTATAAAGGAAACACTTACCTAGAGATTCCTTATTTCCTTTCTTTTCTTTTGCCTTTTTTTTTGTTTCTGATTTTTCATGTTTTACGGGGAGCCTAATATTTTAATTCATCTTACTATTCTCATGTTTGTTTATTTAACGTTTTTGTTTTTAATTTTAGTTTTCAGTTCCAATTCTCTCGCTCCATCTACTTCCTCTCCACATATATAAAGTCATGCATATCATATTTCTACATTAGCCATACTGCTAAGAAAAAAAAAACAACAAGAAAAATAAAGTGAAAATTATGCTTCAATTTTACTCATAGTTCATCATTACTCTCCCAAAAGGAAAATAGCACTTTTCATCTTGAGTACTTTGGAATTTCTATGGTTTATTATAGAGTAGCTAAGAATTGAGTGTTATTAAATATTGCTATTTCTGTGTATCAACTGTTAAAAGTCTTCCCAGGTGTTTTCTTTTAAACCATCCCCCTCATCATTTCTGGTACCACAATAATATTATATCACAATCATATTCCACAACTTGTTTAGCTGTTCTCCAATTGATGAACAACCTCTCAGCACCCAATTCTTTACCAACACAAAAAAAAGCCTATAAATATTTTTGAATATATTAATCCTTTTCCTTTGATCTCTTTGGGATATAGACTACCCTGCTATTTTTAAAGACTGTAGAGCTAAGAATCCTAAAAGGTATCTGGAGCTGCTTGGTAGAAGAGGTCATATGGTGATAATTTTGTCTAGAGGACCACTGGAGAAGAGATGAAGATACTTTAATCCTTTAAACTGATTAGTTGTTAAGGCCTTAGGGAGTATTGAAGGATGGAGCAACAGAAAGCATGTTGAGTGAATCAACTTATTAATAGTGATTTTCCTATGGAACATGCCTGTTTGATTACTTGTGCTTTCTCAAATTCAGATTTTACTTTTAAAATACAGTTCATTGCTTTCCTCCCAGAGACCCCATTTGTACCTCCTTGATGTCACAGCCAGAAGTGCTTTATTAGTCATCCTGGAGAGATAACTGAGACTAAGTAGTTAATACTCTGTCTCCAGCTTTGATCAGGCCTACTACTTCTCATTGGTTTATTATTAGTTTAAGACTCTTCCATGCTGAGAAATTCAGTGGGCTTTTATATGAAAAATCTGCACAATGTTTGATTGAATTGTGTGTTTAATTTCTGATTTTAGGCTGTAGCAATCAAAGGAGAATTTGACCAACTGGACTAAAGTTATAAATTGACTTCTTAGCCTAGATGGTGTAGTGTAATAAGGAGAAGACTGCTTAGACTATAGTGGTATTTGAGTTGATTCTTAGTAATGAAGTGATAAATTGAGAAATCTGGTTCTAATTTAACCTAGTATGTTTGATGTCAGATTGAAGAGTGTTTCTGTGACTTAGGGAAGGACAAGAATTTACTGAGGGTGAGAAAAGTTGTATCTAGTGCATCCTGATGCCTAAGCATGAACTTTATTTTCAATTCAGCAAACATTAAGCAGGCACTATGCCAAATACTGTGTGATAAAACACAAAAATGAAATAACTCCTGCTTAGTTTTCTAAAAATATTAATATCATACTCCTGCCCTTGTAGGGGGGTTTCTTAGCTTTGACCTTGATTTTTCAATTTTTCCCATTCAAAATACATACCAGATTAAACATTTCAGGGTCCCTCTACCATACTTGTTTTTGTTGAGGTTCTCTCTTGCTATTCCGTATTGTATTTCTGGACTAAATTGGGTAGTTTCTATATAATCTGTGTTCCATAATACAGAGATGCTGCCAAGCAAGGTGGTTGCTCATACTTATTTTTCTAAGTCTATCCAAAGAGCTGGTATACACTAATTGGAAAGTGATTGAGGGATTATAGGAGTCTTGGGCAATTAATCGATGGGGGTGCACTCTGACTTTCCCTTCCTACTTTTTTTTGATTTGCCAGTCCCAGTCCTCCATTAGTGTGTGTGTGTGTGTGTGTGTGTGTGTGTGTGTGTTTATTGGGGTGGGGGTGGAGGTGGAGTTTCCCAATTGCTGCATGGGGTGCATGGGAGTTGGGGGGGGGAGTTTGATTGTTTTCTATTTATTAGAGGTGACATGAGCAGTGGGGCATCGGCAAAGAGGCTGTGTTGCTATTGCTAAATATACATCCCTGACAGTTGGATAATAGGTTCCAGGAAGTTCAGTGGAAAATTAAAACAAAGCAACATTTATAGCTGATTGAACTTGAAAAGCCATTTTGGTGTTGAATGGCAAATATGTGGACTTCAGCATTCCAGGAGCCTGATGCACCACTAGATGGGCCTGGCCTTGTGAGTTTGATGGCCTGGGGATACAACAGTATGCAGGATTTTTTCCTTTAGAGAGCACTTTAAGGGGAAGAAAAATGTGTTCCCTTTAACAAAAGCCCCTTCCCACAGAACTTTATGACATTAGTTCTCCATGTCCAGAAAGCATCTTTCTTCCAATGGTTTATAGTCTGTTAATAGTTTGTAATACAAAAATATCTAGCAAATGACAGTTTAGCTCCTGAATACTGAAAATATTCCCTCTCAAGCTACACTGGTGCTGAAGTAGAGATTCTGCTGTAGTATATACATATAATCTGACCATAGTTGTAGTTTGTTACTTGTGATTCAAATTAGTATGTTTACATTTTTATAGAGAAAGCTTTGGATCCTATGTATAGAGATGAAGAGATATGATTAAGGTACCTTGTACCAAAAGATTCCATAGAGTTTGAGGACTTTTGGAAACTGTGTTATTGTGTGTATTGTAGAGCTTCATGTTCCCTTTTCCCTCCAAAATAATCATGCTGTTGTTCTGTAAGTGTCCAGTGAAAAATATGAGGGGTGTGCCCAATTTGAGTGCTTAGTTGGCAAGAATGACTTGATTGTGGCACATCAGAAAGCAAAACTAAAGATACCTTGCCAGCCTTCATTAGCTTATTTGACTGTTTCCCTGAAGCCTAATGTTTAGGGAATCGTGCTTTTTTTCTTCCTATTGATCCCTATTCATTGGTTACTCATTCAAAGACTCCACAACTTTCTTCATTTGAGAGGTTTTATTTTTTGCTTTGCCAACTAACTAAAGGTTTGATTATGAGATTTCTCTATTGGTACTTAAGTGGAAATTGTTTTCAAAATCTCCTGGGTCAAAATCATTTCTGGGTGCTGGCATCTTCGTGCACATGACTGTGCACATGGAAATGAGTGGTTTTGTCTGTTTGAAAACTTTTTCCAAAGGAATAACTCATCTCACATTTTTCAAGTCCTTTTCTATTCTAATCCATATTCTACATGGATGCCAAAGTTACTGTCCTAAAGCACAAGTTTGGCTTTGTCATTCCCTACTCACTAAAGTCCAGCTGCTCCCTATGACCTCTAAAACCAAATATAAACTGTTTTAGTTAGCGTATAAAGTTTTTCACACATCTTGGTCCTAACCTACCTGTCCAACTTTATATACATCACTCCCCTTCACACACTCTAAAGTCTCAGTCTAGCCATACTGGTCTTCTTACTCTTCCAAACCATACTATCCATATTCTGGCTAGCTTTGTCTTCTTTCCTCTTTTCTCTGGAAACTGGACTTTACTCCTGAGACCCAGGGCTCTCATGGACAAACTTTTACCTTGTCATTGCCAGAACCAGGCCTTTATATCACTTATCTGCAATTTCCAAATCATGCACCTGCACATGTACCCCTCCCCTTTTTCAATTTGACTTTTTGTATTATTTTCCCTCTTTAGAATGTAAACTTTTTGAAGTCTGTGATTGTTTTGCTTCCTTGAATTTGTATCCCCAGCACTTAGAGAGGTACCTGGCACCTAGTAAGAACTGAATAATTTCATTTTCATTCACACATTCCTCATATATAATTTCATCTCCTGCCACTGTGCACTGGTGCCTTCTATTGCTGAAATGCACTTCCTCTTCACCTCTACTTCTTAGAATCCCTAATTTCTTTCAAGATTCATTCAGGTACCTTATGCATAAAACCTTTCCTGATACCTCTTCTTCAGTTGAGATTGCCTTCCCTCCAACTCCCTCTCCCAGTTACCTTCTGTACATTTTGTATATCTCTCTTTATGTGAAGCTGTTCTTTCTTGAGAAAATGTATGTGGCTAGAACGGTTTCCCTTTTGTCTTTGTATCCCTGGTGCCTAGTACAGTGCCTAGTATAAAAATACTTATTAATTGATTGATCTTTTCCCATCTGCTCCCCTATTGCTATAGCAACTCCACAGTCAGTCTACTGCTCCATCCTCAAGCTACTTACTAACGTTAGCTTATGTACTTTAGCTAACAGCACTAGTCTGTCAGCTTACTTAAATTTTCTAGTTCTTGAAGTTTGGCTTTTTATTCAGTGCCATTAACTTGAAGCAGTTGATCATTGCTTTGCTATTTTAATTGAGGTGCCATGTCCTTTGACAAAGGTTCTAGGTGGCTGACTTTTTTTAGGAACAGTTATTGAGAACACTTAATTTTTGCTTATTTATTATTCAGTACATATTTGTATTTTATGCCCTCATATACTGTGATCTTCTCAAGTGGAAGGGGCTGCTTTAAATCTGATTTTCATTTCTTCACAAAAATTTGTCTAGAAAAACCATTATTTTCTCAAGAAACTCTGATTGTGACGTTTTTTCCCTGGATATGAAGTCCTTTAGAGTCAAAGCTGTGTCCCCTGTCTGCTAAAAATCTCACCCAAGGCTAGGTTTAACTAGATACTGTACTTGAAAAATTGAGGCTCAGAGGCCATGGGAAATGTTTGTTTCTCCTTTCTCTTTAGTTCTAACCATCAATCCTTCCTAGTGTGTATTCATAGGTAGGTAAATGAACTCTGGAGAGTAACATCTGGATATGTATATTCTGTAGAAATCTAGCACATTCTGTTTGCCATTTGAATAGGAATTAAGTATTGTATTGTAACAGTTGTAATAATTATAATGTAATTAAGTATAAATAATTAATTAAGGTGAAGGAAAGTTTCCTGGTTTGAATATAAGTTATATTGGTGCAGCTTGGTCATCTTTCTAATTTTAAAAGCGTGAATCCACTGCCCTTATATTGAATCAAGAATTGCTTTCAGCACATACCTTCAACAAAGCAATTAATACTCTCCTCTTGAAATAAAAAAGTGATTGATGAGATTTGTGCCTTTATTTGGAAGAAAACAAACTCAATTGATATGGGAGGGGGACCTGTAAATTCCTTTGTCATGTTGATGGTATGTGTTACAGAAAATTAGGACAAACTTTCTCTTACTGAGGTTCAGCTGCCTCAAATACTTGTGATATTGTGGGTTATTTATGAGTCTGTTTGCTTCCTATCCTATCCCATGCTAGGTAAAGATGTACAGGTCAGAATGTGGAAGTCTTTATTAATCTTCTTGTTCTAACATAGGATTTCTCACTCGCTTTGGCTTCTGTTGGAGCAGACACTGGCCTTTCCCACTGAACTGCAACAGCCTAGATTAATATTAATCCCGTTAATACTGTAGCTCATGATATAGTCATTAGGTGACTTGGAACTAATCCTGCCCACCTAACTAGTGTGATTTATTAAATACACATGGAGGATTGAGTCTGAATGCAGCCAGACAGAATCAGCAGCAAATAAATACCTCTGTGTATCTGTGTTAATACTGGTTGATTGGGAAACAATTGCAGGGCTGAATTGGGGAGAAATAGGGGTGAAAAGAGGCTTATGTTTTTATTTTTTTAAATCCTTCGAGTAAGTGGGTTTGAAGTTGCATGAGTATTTGGGTATTCTGGATTCTGAAATATTTGATTCAAAATAAGGAAGATAATCCTTCAGATGCGTTTATCCTTTAATAGTTTTCCTTCTCTAAGAATAACTGTTCCACTCTCCCCAAATAACATATTTTTCATTATAGCCTAACTTCAGCAGGTTACTTAAAGTTCTTCATTTGAAAACTCCTTTCTCTCAATTAGTCAGACTGAGAAGCAGAACTAGGTAATGGATGCCCTTATTTTCCCTTAGTCATGAGGATCTTGTTTTCAGGGAGAAGGGAAATAGCCATAGCAAGGCCTGCTGGGGACCTACATGGAATGATAACAGCTTTCTTTTACCAACATGTCAGCTCCAACTAGCGAACTTACTATCTTTCATAAATACTACATTTTCTCTCTTATTATTTCCTCAAAATCTTCCCTATTTCCTTAGTTTGCTCTTTCAACAAAAGAGGGATGGCATTAGTATGAAAAACATTTACCTTGTTGGAATACTTTAATAAACCATCTGATATTCCATCAATATTTTCCCTGCAAAACACAGTAGAGAGCCTCTGCTTCTTTTTCCTAAGAACAACTATCTCAAGGTTTATACCACTTCTCTTCACTTTTGGTAAAATGGCATTGTTCTCAGAGATGCTATTTCTTTCTTAATGATCAGTATTGGCCAACAACTACTGAACATGTGGAATTGAGAAAGATGTTAATTTTCTTTCTAGAGTTATCCTATTCCTTAGTTAAACTCTTTGCCCATAAAACCGTATTTTGTAGCAAAGATTTTTAAAAAGTAATTAAGCATAACCAGTCAACTCATCTATTATGTCTGATAACATACACTGCAAACCTTAGACCCCCACTTTTGCAATGAAGGGAAGGAAAGAGCCATATTTTCTTAACTTTTCTAAACTAAGCTTGGTCATTATAATTTCACATGTTCAGTTTTGTGGGGTTTTGTTGTTCTATTAGTATACATTGTTATAGTTGATATAATGTATGTGTGTGTGTGTGTGTGTGTGTATTGCTTTCCTGGCTTCATTCTGAATCAATTCATATAAGTCTTTGCATGTTTTTCTAAATTCTTCATATTTGTCATTTCTTATGTGAGTGATATTCCATTACATTCATTTATCACAATTTATTTAGTCATTCCTTAGTCAATGGGCAACTATTTTATTAACAGTTCCTCAATACTTCAAAAAACCCCACAGTGAATATGCTGGTATAAGCAATCCCTCTTTCTATCTTTGATCTACTTGGGATATATATCTAGTAATAGAATCAAATGTCCTAGACATTTTAATCACTTTTTAGCAGAATTCCAAATTGTTTTTCAGAATGGTTAGACCACTTATAGTTCCAACAACAGTATATTCAGACAGTAAATCTGCCTATATCGAAGCCTTTCCAAAATTGAATGTTTCCATTTTTCATCATCTTTGTCTATCTGTTATTTATTGTTTATATATCTTAATACTAAACCCTTTTCAGATTAATTTGATGTAAAGATTTTTTTCCATTTGACCACTTACCTTATTTTAAAAATAGCCTTTTTTTCCCCAAAAATATATGCAAGGATAGTTTTCTACATGTACCCTTACAAAACCTTGTGTTCCACATTTTTCTCCCTCCCTTCCCTGACCTCCTTTTCCTAAACAGCAAATAATCCAATGTAGATTAAACATGTGCAGTTCTTCTAAATATATTTCCACATTTATCATGCTGCACAAGAAAAATTAGATCAAAAGGAAAAAAAAAAGCAAGTAAGCAAACAACAATAACAATAACAAAGGAGAAAATATACTATGTTGTGATCCCCATAGTCCTCTCTGCATGCAGATGTCTCTCTCCATCACAAATCTATTGGAATTGGCCTGAATCACCTCATTGTTGAAAAGAGCCACGTTCATTATGGTTGATCATCACATAATCTTATTGCTGTGTATATGTTCTCTTGGTTCTACTTACTTCACTAACATCAGTTCATGTAGGTCTCTCCAAGCATCTCTGAAGTCATCCTGCTGATCGTTTCTTAAAGAGCAATAATATTCCATTACATTCATATACCATAACTTATTCAGCCATTCCCCAACTGATGGGCATCCACTCGTCCAGTTCTTTACCACTACAAAAAGGGTTGTTGTTATAACGTTTGTAATTTGTCATTTGAATTCCTCTAATTTAGAATCTGACTTTAACCTATCTTTCCAGATTTTGTATGTGTGTATGTGTGTATGTATGTATGTCATGCCTTTTCACTTTCTGATGCTATCAGTCTTATTCCTGAAAGCACTTTCCCCTTTGGCATTAAAAAACCTTAGTGAAGGATCGTAGGTATGGAAGCAGCAAGCAGTGAGCAACTTTGAGAATTTTCCATATTCTTATTTTCTGTATATATTCTATATATTCTCTCCCTTCCCTTGATCCCACCCACATATCTGGCTGCTAGTTTAAGTTTAACAATATTCTTCTCTTGAACAGTATCTGGAGTTAACTTGTTTGTCAGTCAGTCAGCATTTATTAAATAACCATGATATAATAGACAATGTCCTAACACCAAGGACACAAAGACAAAATGAAACAGTCCCTGTACTGAAGGAGCATACATTTCTGTTGCGGAAACATGTAGATATATAAGTATACATGAAATATGTGTAAATAGTTTGGAGGGAGGCACTAGTGGCTGAAGCAAAAGTCTCATGTAAATAGTTTGGAGGGAGGCACTAGTGGCATTCAACCTGAGCTTTGAAGGAGGCTAGAGATTTTAAGCATATGTAGTTGGTTCCATTCTTATTATCCTAAGTTCTTCTTGTTCTCAGGAGCTTCATGATGGAAGTCCCAACAGAATGTTTCTTTTAGCATAATTTGCCTAAAGCAGTTGACTTAGGCCATCAGACCTGATGGGAAAGAGGAAAAATTGCTACTTTTTTCTCTCTCCCTCTCTCTGTACTCTTTTTCTTACCGCCTTTTCTGTTCTCTGGTATCAAATGTACAACGAGTAAAGACTTATTGTCTGTATTCCTTCATTCCTTTCCCCCTAGAGCTTAGATGCCTGGGTATGAAGGAAAGTAGCAGGTGGGGGAATACATAAAGGATGTGGGAAGTGGGGGTGGGGAAGCTTTTCACTTAAACTCTGGATGTTGCTCAACAGAATGGGTGTGAAATTTAGTCAGAGCTACAGCATGTGTTACAACTTTTCAAATACTCCTCCCCTCCTCAAAGTGTGTTTAACCCTTTCTTTTCATATATCTTCCTTCTTCCATAACTCCATATAATCTTCCATAATTGCCTGAGCAGTCTAAAATGAGTTGTGAGATGAGTATTGGTATTTACTTGTTCCCACTTTGGGAGTTAAGATCTTTCTGTTTCATTTCTGGTCTGCTGTAGAGACTGCTAATATTTCTGCCCTTATGCTTTTCCAGTTGTGACTTGTTTAGACTTTCACTTCTCAGATTTGTTCATTTCTCTTCAACTAACAATACCTATACATCTGGGAGCAATAGTTCAGTATTTAGTGCTAATATGAATAGACTGTTTTGGGGTTATTAACTTCCATGGATATTGATGGGAGAAGAGAGAGAAGTTCAAGGGTTGCTTTCCCCCATATACCTTAGGGAACTAGTTGAGCTCATGGGAACACTTAGCCCCATTTTAGGTCAGTTATAAATAATTCTCTTAAATTAATGCTCTGGGCTTGATACCTACCACTGTCTGGATTTCCTTAGGGAGCTACAAGGACCCACTATTGCCATATATCAGTGTGTTAAGAAAGGATCCTTCCCTCTTTGAGAATTGTCCCATGGGCAAAAGCCAGCTTAAGACAGTAAGTAGCCTGGCTTGATACTTCTACTGCCCTGGGAATGGAATGGGCTGCTAGCCTTGCCTGCCAGTAGGATGAACTGAGAAATTGAGCTTCCATGGAATGCAGGCGGTGTTGGCTCTCATAGATGGGGTCATGAAACCTCCTCCTTTAACCCACTCCATTTTGATCCCTCTATGGGCCTAGTTTCTTCAACCTGAAACTTTGGCAAAAAAAGATATCCACATCACTAGGTTCTCTGCTGTCACATCATACTGGCCTCTGTTGCATACTTGAAAAGCTGGAGCAGGTGGTGGAAATCCTACTCCAACCTCCTTTCTTTGTGCCAATACTCTGAGAAGTTTGGCCAGTAGGATTTGGGGTTAGTTTAATAGATGGTGGATTAGGAACATTTTCAAGACAGAATCGTTGGCCTATTGTAATATGTACACAGGGTAATATATGTGTTGCCTTTGGAACAAAGAAATGGATTATCTGTTAAGAGTGTAGTTGACTGACTTTTAGTAGCCCTGAATCTTCTTGAACAAGGTGCAGTTAGGTTATATAGACTAGCAGCTTCTCTCCCTCTTATCTTATTTTAACCCTTAAATTTGTGGGCAATGGCATCCAGTTGTTCCCCTTTCCCCTTTGAATTAAGAGTGGCTTAGTGGCTTTTGTCAACTAGGATTTAACATTCTATGTAGTGAATAATATGCAGATAAACTGACTCTGCTTCCTTGTAATTCCATTGTCTGGATCTTTGCCAGTTTGGGGAGTCAATTTCTATTTTTTTTTAAGAGTTTAAATCAAAAGACTAAATTATAAGTCTTTAGTTTTCCAAAGCCAAATGGACAAAAAGTCCAAGTCAGCGACTTCTCTTTCAGTAGCAGAGGCCATCCCCCTGATTTGTGATCATTGAGTTAATTGACTATGAAGCCCCAACTTCACTTTCAGAAGAGGACTCCCCAGGAGAATGTTTTGTTGCTCAGAATGCATTATTGAAGTTCCAAATTGCTACTGACTTAATTAGACAATGTTGCAGGAAAATATAATGGAAGAGGGAGAGCTTACTATATGGATGAGGCCAGTCTCTGCATACATTTATGAAATATGAGAATTCATTAAGAGCCTACCATGGACTAGGCACTATGTTAAGATCTGGGGATACAAAGAAAAAAAAAATGAAACAGTTCATTCTTTAAAGATTACATTTTTTTCCCATAGGAGATGGTACATACAAATATAATAATACAGAAAATTATACAAATTAAATACCAAGTTATGGGAGAGATACTAACAGCTGGGGGATTAAGAAAGGCTTCATGTAAAGATAGCACTTAGGCTGAATTTTTAAGGAAACTAGGGATTCTAAGAAAAAAAGATAAGCCAAAAAAAATGCCTTTTAGGGGATAGACAGTGTAAAGGCATAGAGATAGAAAAAGTGTCAGGGATGAAAAATAGTAAGAAGGCCAGTTTGGTCAGATCATAGTGTGTGCTAAAGGCTACAGTATAAAACAAGGCCAGAAATGTCATTATGAAGGTCTTTAAATGCCAAATAGAGAAGTTTATACTTGAAGTTTATACAGAAGTAATAAACAGCCATGGGAACTTACCAAATTAAGGGACTGATATAGTCAGACTTGTTCTTTAGGAACTTCTCTTTAGAATATAGAGGATGAATTAGAGTGAGGAGAAATGTGACCAGGGACATGAATTAGTATGCCCTCTATAATAGACAATGAGCACCTCAACTAGGATGGTAGCTTTGTGAATAGGGAGAAAGGGATGAATGTGTGAGATAGCATGATTGGATATATGGGATGAAGTCAAGGATGACACAGATTGCAAGTATGAGATAAGTGTGCCTCTAGAGTGATGGGGAAATTTGGAAGAAATCTGGGTTTGGTTGAGAGATGAGTTTTATTTAGGATATGGGGAATACCTATGCAACATCACATTCAAAATGGCCAGTAGATTTTTGGTAATACAAGACTGGAACTCAGGAGAGCCACTAAAACTAGATAAATAAAGGAGATATTGCCATTAAAATGATGATGAAAACCTTGAGTATTAATGAAGTTATCAAGTTAAAGAGAAGATGGTCCAAGACTAAGCCATGGGGTTCACCCACAGTGAGGGAACTATTATATTGATGTTCCAAGAAAGACAGAAAAGGAGCTGTCAGGTAAGAGGAGAACCAAGAGAGACCAATGTTATGAAAACCCAGAGAAATGAAAATATCCTGAAAGAGAGAGTGGCCAAGAGTGTCATTCTGCAGAGAGGTTGAAAAGGATTAGAACTGAGAACAAGCCATCACTTTTGCAATCAAAGGTTTTGGAGGGAGAGTTATGCGAAAGATAGGGAGATAATGTTAAAGAAAAAAATAATAGACACATTTTAAAATTCAAAGGAAGTTCAGAAAGACACAGACAAGCAAATCAGTGTTGTTAGTACTTTTTTAAAAAAAGAATCAGATTTTATTTAAGTTTAAGTTTAATAGATGAGTTTTATTCTTAACTCATTGATTTTTCAGTATATCTGTCCCATCTTCCTCATCCATTGAGCCTTCCCTTATAAAACTTTTGAAAAATTTAGTAAAGTTGGCGAATGATCCAATCCAATCAATGGGTATTAAATACCTGCTATGTGTCAGATGCTGTGCTAATTGTTTGGGATACTGTTAAAAAAAAAGAATGATAGCCCCAAGGAGCTTACTGTTGAAAGGGAGAGACACACAAAAGTAGGCAAGAAGGGGGCAGAGTGAAATGATACTCAGTGGAGTGAGCTGAAATCAGTTTCTGCTCTTTATAAAGGAAATCATTGGGAGGAATTTGGTACTCAGCCTTCCAGTCAGAGAGAAGAGAAGGTTGAGGGAGGTGGTATCAATCAAGGCTTGAGTTAGAAGTAGGGTGGTGAATTTATATGTGATGAGTTTGAAGTTGAAACCAGGTATGGCAGCAGATGGAAAATGGTGTGAATTATTATTTGATCATATCTGACAGTATGTACAGCGTTCCATATGTAGTCTCCTGCTTTTTTTTTATAATTGAATTTAATTTTTTTCAGTTATCAAAAATCAATTTTTTTCTTGCTCCACATTTCCCTCATTAAAAATAAGGAAAAACAAGCCCTTTGTGGGGATAAATTTAATAAATATTTTTTTAAAAAAATACTAAAGCATACTTAGCACAGATGCTACATTATTCTAGTAATTGCATTCCAGTCCAGGGTGCAAGATATTCATATATAGTCCTTTTCTGTTCTTTGAAAATGTAGAGAATTTGGGGGGAAAAGATCCTTAGTAGTTTCAGTTGACTGGTGAAAGGTATGGATATCTCAGATAGTAATCCAGTTTCACAGTCTGGATGTTCCCATTAAACACAATCTACATGTGTCATCAAACATTTTCCTTGGGAATTCCAGTTCTGATTTCATGTAGATTCAGTCAATTAAGTAAGAGTGAGACTGAAGCTTACTGGCTTCTCAGATACTAATTTATCCTTTGGGGCTCAGTCAGGGTATGAACTGGTCAGAGTTCACTTCCTCTGATGCTCTTTCTCTATCCAAGAATTATCATAGCTGTTCACTATTCCTCTCTGGGTTTTTTGAATTTGGAGTATGTTTTAGTGTCCTGTGATGAAACACACATTATTTGAAAGTTGATTGAGCATAAAGTATTTCATTATTAAGTGGCCATCCATCACAAGGAGGCATGTAGGCTGTGAAAAACATTAACCTTGCACCCTGGACTGGAATGCAGTTACTAGAATAATGTAGTGTCTGTGTTAAATATGTAGGAGAACGACTATTCAGGGAAACAGGTGCTGATTGGGCTAAGGCTTGAGAAATTATTCCTAAGTTAGGTCTACTACCATTAGAATCAGCTGTCTTAAAAATTCTCTGGAGACCAACCCCTGGCACTGTGATTCTGTATATCTTCTTAAGAGAATTCTTTTTGTCCTTTGTTTCAGAATACATCTTTTAGGAACAGTGTCTAGTGATTATATTGTGTCTGTGCTCTCTCAACTAAAGTTTGGTGGCTTGATTTCCCTAAATAGTTCCATTTAAAAAAAAAAAATGTGTTAAGCAACTATTATGTCCAAATCACTGTTACATTTGCTAGGGATAAAAAAGTAAAAGGAAAAAGAGTCCATGCTTTCTATTAGCTTACATTTTACTAGTTAGCAATAAAATTGGAGAAATTTATTTATCTTTTCTTTCCAGTTAACATATAAAAACACTGATCCTGTAAATAAATAAGTGGATAAAATTTTGTATTGCTCTGAATCTTCCATATATTTATTAGATTTGTGCTTTTACTAGCTTTTTTTCCCCTATTTTGGACTATTTTTTCTTCTTAGATAAGGGCAAGTTGACAGGATGCCAGCTAAGGGACCCTACAGATTAGGGAGTTGATATTTGGTGGCCACTACATATCAGGCTCATCTTCCAAATACTCTGGACTCTCCTTGTTATTCCTCAGAGATTTTTTGGCATTGAATTTTCTCTTTGAGGATCTTTTGTAATTTGTGGATCTCTTCAGTGCAGAGTTATATATAATCTTGTTCTATTTTATTATCTTTTCATTTCTTTTTCTTGTTTTCTTGGATTCCTGAAGGGATAGGGAAACCAAAAAGGGGAACAGGTAGGGAAGTAATTAATACTAAAACTATAGTTACTCTCTTCTGAAGATGTATAAATGTGGAGATTTTCTTTAGTCTGTGTAAGGAATTTTCGATGAGGAAAGCTATTGCACATAGAACAACCATGTAAATCTAAAAAGAATAATTTTGCTTTCAAAGCATAACAGCTAAAGTATTTGCCTGCTTCATTTTGGACCCACCCCTGTTCAGGGCATGCAGAAAATGCTATGATGTAGGGAGGGCCACAACTGCTTCAGCTTTGGCAGCAAGTTACAGCCTAATTGCTCTGCCTTTGATATGTGCCAATTTCCTTTAGAAGGAAGACAACTAGTGCTTAGAGTTGACATGCATCAAACATGGGTTGTCAGTAAGACAGATGGATCAGTCTGTCCTCAGGCCTCTGTGATATTTTTTAAACCAATCCCTAAGGGCTTCATTTAGCCCAGCAGGCCTTGTTAAAGAGGCCTCTTTCCCCCTCCTTGGATTAGGAAGGAACATGGGCAAACCCAAAACTAACTCTAATTTGTAGTAGTACTGAAATCAGTAACTAACCATGTTCAGTGGAAGGAGAAGAGACAGGGCCTGGCTGGGACAGTGGCCCCTGGGGTGGTTTTACTCTAGGTTATTTAGGCTAGATAATTTAATTTGCCATTTAAATTTTGGAAAACTGCATGATCCTGGAACTGACTACTGAGGCAAGTCAGAGCCATCTGTATGTTGTTCTGGCTTATCCTTTATTCTCAAAGATGACCCTGACATGGATGATGGCATGACATGCAACTGAATTGGATTTCAGTGAGGGAGGGTTATGTTAAGTCACCAGCTTCAACTTTCCCGTCTGAATTCTCTGGGTCCAGTGGCAAGCTATTGATCAGGATGACAAGAAATGGTTCTGGATGCACTGGGAGACCTTGATCTTTTTAAGCTAAGCAAGCTCTTTAACAGGTCTCAATTTGACTGGGGTAATGTCTAATCAGTAATTAAGACTAGGTAAGAAAGGCATATGCTCCTAGCTGAAGATTGGGAGGCTGCTGCTAACAAAGTTAGTACTAAGATAGGTGCTATTGTTATCCCCATTAAAAAGATGAGGAAACTGAAGCTGAGCAAGGTTAGATTTGCACAGTCACACAGCGAGTATCTAAGGAAGGATCTGAACTTAGGTCTTAAGTCCAATTCCTGTACCATATCCACTACGCCATCTAGCTGTTGTAAAACGCAAGAACCTAAATGGGAAACTCCTTTCTCCAAACAAAATCTATCCTTCAAATCAGCGTTAGCAATCTGTTAGACTTTTGTATATGCTGTCTTTGTTGTCTAGCTTGACCTATGATGTAAAAATAAGGATTTTAGGAGCTTCACCAAAAGGACTTTGCTCACTGCCCCATACATGAGATCACAGAAATAAAAGGCTAAAAAAAAAAAAAAAAAAAAAAAAGATTCTTCATTCATTGAATCCAACTGATACCTGGGGAAAAAAAAAAAAAAAAAAAAAAGTTTCCCTCTACAATATACCCAAGTGGGTATTTAGCTTTTTCTTGAAGATTTTCAAAGAAAAGGAGCTTTCTACCTTCTGAGACAGCCGATTTCACCATCAGATATCTATAATTATTAGATTTTATTGATATCAGATCTTTGCCACTTTAACCCATTAGCCCTAGTTTTGCTCTCCTGGGCCAAAAAGAACAAATCTAATCTTTCCTTCAAATATATGAAGGTAGCTATCTTCTTTCACCCTACTTCAGGTCCAGTCTACTTTTCTCCAAATTAAATCTTCCCAATTCTTTCAACATATTTTTATGTTGCATGATCTCAAAACTCTTCACCATTCTGGTTGTGAACATTATCTAACTTATATATAGCCTCTGATTGAAGTAAAAATTACCTTTACTAATTTCAAAGAAGATTGTTGATGACTAAAGACTTTGCTGTTACCTTCTATACCTAAGCCCTATGTCCATTTTGTTCTTTAATCTTTTTTCTTTTTTTCCCTAAAATATATCTTGTAAGTAATATAGTAGACATAGTGCTGGCTTTGCATCTGAAGATCTTGAGTTACTTCCTAGCTATGTGACTTAGCTAAGTCATCCAGTCTCTCCTGGGCCTCAGTTTCATCATCTGTAAAATGAGGAGATTGGATTCAGTGATATCCAAAATCCCTTTTAGCTCTAAAGGTGTTATTTTCCTAATGTAATATTTGAGAAGTAGTGGATTGTTTTTTGGTGTGTGTGTGTGTATGTGTTTGTTTTTTCAGATAAACTTATCTAACCATGTTATCCAATCCCCAGTTTGTATTTTTGAAGTTGATTTCTTGAAACCAAATATAAAACTTACATTTATGCCTATTAAATTTTACTTTATTTGATTCTGCATAGTATTCTTATTTATTGAGATCTTTCTGGATCTTTACTCGCATCAATTGGATTAGCTGTCTCCCTTTACTTTTTGTCATCAGCAAATCTGATAGAGATTTAATCTGTACTTTTGTCCAAGTCATTGATCAAAACATTGAACAGCTCAGGACCAAGTACTAATTCCTAGGAGGATATTGGATCCCTTCTGTCAGGTTGACATCAAACTATTAATGACTATTTTTTGAGTCTGGCCATACAACCACTTCTGAATCTATCTAGTTTTACTTCTCCACATCTCTCTGTCTTTTCTACAAAACAACATGAATAATCAAGGGCCTTATCAAATTATAGGCAAGTTATATATTTAATGTTGTCATGATCTACCAGTTTAATAAACCTATCAAAAAAAGTAATCTTAGTTTGTCATGATCTGTTCTTGATGAAGCTATGCTAGCTTTCAGTAATCTTTGCTACATTTTGTAGATATTCACTAACTATCTCTTCAATTACTTGCAAAATTCTATGATGTTTTATTAAGTTCAAACTTGTTGGCCTATACTTTGCAAACTCTGTTCTCATCTATATTTTGAAAATTGGGACAAAATCTGCCTTTTTTCTAGTGTTAAGGTACCTCTCTTATTTTATTGCCAAGTATCCTGAGAGCCAGGCAGAAAGACTCCTTTTCTTCTTTTCTTCAAGAAATGACTGGTTAAGAGTTTTAGTCCAGAGAGTACCTAGATGCCTAAAACCACTGGAAAGCTTTTTCCAGGTGACCTTTGACCATTTGCACACCAACTATTTAGACAGTTGGATTCTCATGTCATTTCCAGTCTGAGTTGGGTCTTCCTAGACATGACCCTTTGATACTTACTTGTCAGTGAAAGTTTAAAAGAAATTTTGTCATTCTTAATTCCTAGTGTTCTCAGGTTTCTGGCAAATGAAAAGCATTTTCAGATCCGGAATATTGGTCAGATAGGCAAATAATCAGGGTTTAGTGTTCCAATTCATGAAAAGCAGGCTCTTTTGTTTCTTGAGGGAGAGAGGAGTTCATATAAAGTTTTGAAAAGTTATTATAATTATATATTATATATATATATATATATATATATAATATATATAATTATATATAATTATTTATATAATAATTATATATAATTATTTATATAATATATATATTATATTATATATATATATATAATTATATATTATATATATATATATATAATATATATAATTATATATATATAATTATATATATTATATAAAAGTAATTATAAATAATTACTTTTATTACTGTAAGTGAATGGCAGAATTTTCTTTGACTACTTTTCCCAGATAGACCTAGGTGCTGTGGGCTTTATTTGATTTATTGCCAAACCTTGACTCTAATGGGCCCAGAGTCCTAGAACCTCTTTAGATCTGCAACCAGTAAAGTAATTATTGGGGAAAGCATCTGAATGATAACTGAAAACTATAAGGTTATTTTTAGAAACTCAGGTAAACTTACAGGACTGGTCTTCCCAGAGGTTTCCTTTCTAGTTAACTCTTGCAGTTGTTTCTCTGGAAGTAGACTAATTCCCAAGTGTCAGGTCGACTGAAAAACCAACTTTTGGTGTTATCCAGTTGATCAATTTTCATTTTATAATGAGATGATTCACTTGCAGACAGACAATCCTATAGCAAGTTAGTGGCAGACTAGAGTACACCATGGATCTCCTGCCTCATATCCAGTATATAGCACTTGTCCTCATGGGTGTGGTTGTGCCTCAGAAAGCCAGAGCAAATGCCTGAGGAAGCTGATTTTTGGAGGGAAGGTTACTAAATCTTTTCCCCCAGCTTGGGCAATGAATCTCCCTGGGAGCAGCCACATATTAGGCCCCATTTGGAATTAGTTTCCTTACTCGCCACTCACAAGTCTGAAAGATTTGGAAGCTGTGAAACAGAGCTGGTAGCAGGTGGAGCAGATGTCCCCAAGTGATCCCAATTGGAGTGAGCCAGACTGCAGACTTTCCCCAAACTTAGTTCTATTCATCTGTTTGACCTTGTGTTATTCTCCAACAGATATGAAAGAAGTTGTTTTGATTGCCATGGGGTAAGGAATTCCTGAATATTCTGCATAAATCTGATCAGAGGGGATGATTGTGCTTTTATTTGGCAGTGGACCTCCTCATGAGCTAGAAATGGATAAAGTGTTCAAAAATCCAGAAAATGGAGACTTCTGCTTTCACATAAAATGTAAAAAAAAAAAAAAAAAGCTGAAGAGTCATCCTGTATAAGGCTATTTAGTAGTTTAGATTTCGAAAAGTCAGGAAAGCCAGACTTCTTGGTACTTTATGATTCCCACCCAGTACACGATTAATAGATATTGGCTGACTGACTAATTTATTGGTTACTATATAAGTCGAGGACTTTTCGTCAATCCTCCACCTTTTACTAGCTCTGGGACCTTGGACAAGTTACCCTTTGGACCTCAGTTTCCTTCTCTATAGGATGTAAGTTGTACAAGGTGACTCTAAACATCAAATAAAAGAATTTATGAAAAGGTTTACACATAGAAAAGCATATACAAGTTGTATCATAAGCAACTGAAATTTAGAGCTAGAAAAGGTAATAGCACTATTTTTGTAGAGTAAGATAATCAGTGATAGTAGTTTTACTCTAATAAATCTGAATCTGGGTTTTCAGAGGGAAGAGCCTAAAAAGAAGCTGAAAAGAGATATTGTGCCTTTCCTGGGACAGTGAGAGGTTGTGGGTAGGTGAAAGGACACTTGGTTCCTTGGTGTGTGAAAGGAATGAAGTAGGCATTAGTAGGGCAAAATAGTGTTGAAATAACATGTCACATGCCTTTTTCCTAGTCTGTATAATCCAATTGAGAATGCCTAACCGCCCTTGATAAGATTCATTCAGGAGTGAAGAGCTTTTACTACCAGGGAAAGTAGCTTATGTGAGCATTTTGGCTCAGGAATGTGCCAGCTGGGTGCTGGTCAAGAGAGAAGGGGCTGCTACAGGCAGGAAAGGACACAACTTTCCTTGAAAAGGTGGGAACTATTCCTATATAGGCACTGAGACTTTTGCCTGACCTAAGACAAGGAAGCCTGCAGGATGTTCTGCTAATAGAAGGCTGATGTCACATGGTGTGTATGCAGAAAGAAGTCAGGAGAACAGGGAGCTACAGAGAACAAGGAAAAAATATAAATAATCCAAGGATTTCCATTTAGCCATTGTTGTTGTTTAGTTGTTCTAATCGTGTATGACTTTTGTGACTACTTTTTGGGGTTTTTTTTTGCCATAGGTACTGAAATGGTTTACCATTTCCTTCTCTAGCTCATTTTACTGATAAGGAAACTGGCAAATGGTGGGATTAAGTGACTTGCACACAGCTATTGTCAAATTTGAATCTGGGTCTTCCTGACTCTAGGCTTAGAATTCTATCCACTGCACTACCTACCTGCCCCATTTGGACATGGCTTTATATATAGTATCTGATTTTTCTTATATTATTTGTGATTATTAAAGTGACTATCTGCTGAATTTGGAATTTCTTTACCTCATTATCTTTACCTGTAATAAGGGGAAAGTTGAACACCTCTCACCATTCCTAGTAAGAGATAAAGGAAGGGGGTAGTGCTTAGTGAGTGAGAACAATTCTAAAATACTGCCTTTTACTTAGGGGCTGCATTGTGGACTTCTCCAATCTTCTCAGCCATTGGCTAATTGAAGGATGAATCTGGGGTGGGCCCTAAAAGCAGATGACCTAGTAGTAAAGAGATCTTGTGCTTTTCTATTCTAGCAATAGTTTAAATTTCTTTATTGCTCTTTTTTTCCTATTCCAAGAATAATAAACAATTGCTTACAGAGCAACTCTTCACCTGTAATTTATTTACTGGACTGTTTGTACTTTGAGGTTGACAGTTTTCCAGAAAGATTTGGCATTTTAGTTGAGTCTGTCATATCTTCTCAGTTGTATAATGCCTCTGTCTGGTCCACTTGAGGGTCACCATTGCACTTTTTGTCTTCTGAACCCAAGTAATCTTCTTCCTCTTCCATACTATTCACATTGAACCTTAAAATCCCTAGGCAGGCAAAGCCAAGAATTATGAACTCCTATTCATCCTGCTCTTGTAGGGTCTCTTTTCTAAAAAAAGCATGGTAAGATTTTTTCAATAGTTTAAAATTTTATTTTGGTATATTCTTAGTTTAAAAAGCAAAAAACAAAAAGCAGCAGCAGCAACTCCATTCTCTATAACTCATGTTCTACTGACTTTGAAGAAAGCAGGCCTCAAGAGTTCAGCAAATCCCTAAAAGTGGCCCAGATATAGGAAGAAATTTTCAAGGGGCTTCATACTTGATAATCTATTCCTTTGCTGGTTGAATAATAAATGATTCAAGAATTAACCTTGTATTTAAAAAAAAATATTTACTCTAACTTCATTAATGGGGGTAATTTTAAAAATCTATCCACCATTGAATTTGGGAGGAAAAAAGTCAAAAGTATGATTTTTTTTTTTCTAGTAGCAATAGAGAGTTGGATTATAATTATTGTGTCACAAAATCAACACTTTCAAAGATTTTAAGAGCCCTTAAAAAGGTCAAATTCAGTACTTAAATACATTCAGGTTATTCACTGCAAGGTCAAATACTGAAGCTAAAGTTTAAATATTTTGACTATGATATTATGAGAAGATAGGACTCATTGGAAAAGACCATAAAGCTGAGAATGATTGAAGGCAAAAAGAAAAAGGGATGGCAGAGGATGAGCTAGAGTATCATAGAAACTATAAGTGAATTTGGACAGACTTGGAGAGATAGTAGAAGATAAAGGGGCCTGGCATGCTGTGATCCATGGGGGTCCTGAAGAATTGAACAAGACTAAATAACAGTACTATACTTGCCTTTTTTTTTTTTAAAGGTGCCAGCCCTCTTATAGTTTTTATTTAATTTCTTATAAGGAGCAGCAGCCTTATTTTTGCTATCTCTAAACTCATCTAAATCATGCAGGCGTAGGCTTTTAGAGCTGAAAGAGAAGTTAGCTGGGCCAATCCTCTCTTTTGACAGATAATTCATTACTTTCAGGACTTTACTTTGGAGTTGCCTGAGTGTAAATTCAGAGATTTTATATAAATGAGTCTGGAAGCACATCAAGTATACTCACTTAAACATTCTAGAATCACTTTGAACTCTGTGGTTTTTGTCTACATGCCTTGTTGAGCACCTTACTCATTCCTTCTAAGGTCTCTTGATGTCCATTTGACTATAGTTCTTAAGAGAAGTAGACCTACCTGGAGCTGTTCCTTCCACCTTGATAGCCTAATTCTGTACTTTACTAGTGAGGGAAATACTTTGAGTAGAGATATAATTTTTAGTATCTCAGGATAGATAAAAGTGTGGAGAGAGGTCTCTATAAAAATATGAATTTGAAAATTGACAATATTCTTTTGTTTCTTTTCTAATGATTTTCTTTGAGTTTTCATGGGGAAAAACCCCCAACAAAGCAGCATAAGTAACATTTTTACCTAATTTTTCCTAGGTTTCTCCCTACTTGACCTTCCCATCTCTATTTAAGATATTTATAAATAAATTATACATGTTATAAAATTGTTATAGTCTTTTTTTTTTTTTTTTTTTTTTTTTTTTGTTATTCCTCTAAAAATCTTCTTCCACCAAAAAGAGCTTTCTTTAGGGTTTTAAAAATTAAGTAGTGACTATAAGAAAAAGAAACATTTTCATACAGCTGATGAAATCACTGTAGAGTCAGCCTTGGAAATACTTTGAGAGCTAGTTAACTTAAAGCATTAATCTGAGGAACAGTAGAACCCAGTTATACAATGAAGGCTGGAGGAAAAGAATGTGATCAGAGAACAGATAGGGATCTTCCTGCATAGGAACAATTATACTAAGAAACTCAGCTTCCTTTGGTCTGTAGTAGTTGTGGAGCTGCCCTTTCAGATACTTGCATATTTTCATGCTTGTCTGAGAAAACAGGTCAGAGTTTACACCTTAGAAACAGATGGAGAAGAGCTCAGTCAGGTTGGGTTTATTCCTTGGGTCATTGGTAAAACTCTCTTCGATCTTGAAGTCTTCTTTTTTACAAGTGAGAAACTAAATAGAAACTTTATAGTTTTTTTCAATGACTTTTTGAGAGAGTAGTCTCATGATCTGTCCTGTCATTTGCAGAAAACTTGAAGCTGAATGGGATAGTATTTGTAATATTGTAGGATAAAGTTAAGATCCAAAAAGATCTTGGAGACTCTTTAGCCAAATTTAATGACATCTTAGCTTCAATAATCAACTATGCCAAGTACAAAATAGAGGAGATTGGGGATGGTTTGATGGTTTGACAGTAATTCCTTGGAGGAAAAGAAGTCTTTGAACACTGTGAAATTATAATTGCCAAAGTTCATCTTAAAAAAGAATGATATATTTTATATATATATATATATATATATATATATACGTTAACATGTTTAACATATATTGGATTACTTGCCATCTTGGGGGGGGGTAGGAGGAAGAGGGGGAAAAATTTGGAACATACAGTTTTAGCAAGGGTCAGTGCTGAAAAATTATCTTGCATATGTTTTGAAAATAAAAAGCTTTAATTAAAAAAGAAAAGAAAAGAAAAGAATGAAAAAGTTCACCTCTCCATTCATTGGAGAAAGACTATAATACGAAATATTGCATATACTTCAGTTATGTTAATTTTCTTGAATTGATTTTGTTTTCTATTTGTTTTTCAATCTGTATTATGAGATTGTTACTGAATAGGACTAGGGACAAAGATTTGGAAACGTGATTTTAAAAAATCAATAAAAATAAGATAACTTTTTTAAATGTCAGGTTTTAATGAAGTATAAGCTTTTAAACAGTGTGACAGGACAATTTAAAAAGCCAAATTGGATCATAGGCTGCATTAATAGAAGCATAGTGAACACTGCATATGGTGTCAGATTTTTAAAAATGTATTTATTGATCAATATGGCTGAATTTTTTCTCATTTAAAAAATATTATAAAGGATGGCTTTCTACGGAAGAAAGTGGAGAAGTATACAAAGTAAAATCTAGGTGATGAAAAAATATTAATGAAAATGTTTTACAAACAAAATACAAGAGACAGTACTGAGGACTATAGGGAGGGAGATGATAGCACCACTATACTCCACTCTCATCATATTGTGTTCGATTTTAGAGCCACAGTCTTGGAGGGAGCAATTATAATGGAGAAAACATTTAGAAGAGGGCACCCAGGACTTGTAAGGAAACTGAAAACCAACCATATGAGTATTAATTGAAAGAAATGGAGATATTGTTTATCCTGGAAAAGGGAGGTCATAGAAGATACAATAACTCCTTTTAGGTGTTCGAATAGCTATTTTTTAAGAAGAAGAATTAGATTTATTCTTGGTCCCAGAAGACAAAATTAGGCATAATGGATAGAAAACTGCAGAGAAGCAGATTTAGATTTAGTGTAAGGAAAATTTTGAGGTATCTGTAAGTGAGTACCAAAGCAGTTAGTGAGTTTTTCAAGTAAAGGCTGACTAACCATTTATTGGGGTGATATTATAGAGGAAATTCATGTTCAGTTGAGTAATTCCATGATAAATTAGGTGACTTCTAAGAGGCATCCCTATAATTTGAAGATTTGTGATTATTTGATTCTCCAAGCAGGGCTCCACAGATTATAAACCAAGTTAATGAGTAGGAAATGCAAATAGCTTTTTCCTTTCTTTTTTACTAAAGTTTTTTATTTTTTAAAACATAAGCATGACCATGGGTACAGAATGTGGACTACAATATAGCATTCTCACTCTGTTGTTATTTGCTTGCATTTTGTTTTCTTTCTCAGTTTTTCTTTTGCTTCCTTCTTGGGCTGATTTTTTTTTGAGCAGCAAGATAACTATATAAATATGTATACATATATTGGATTTAACATGTATTGGACTACCTGCCAGCTAGGGGAGGGGATAGGGAGAAGGAAGGGAAATTTTGGAACAAAAGGTTTTGCAAGGGTCAATATTGAAAAAATTACCCATACATATAGTTTGTAAATAAAAAGCTTTAATAATTTTTAAAAAGATAAAAAATAAAACATGCATAGATAATTCTGCAACATTAGCCCTTGCAAAACCTTATATTCTAGCTTTCCCCCCTTTCTCCCATCCTTCTCCCCTAGATAGCAAGTAGTCCAATATATGTATTAAGCACAGTAGAAATATATGTTAAATCCAATACATACATAGATATTCATACAATTATCTTGCTATGCAAGAAGAATCAAATCAAACCAGAAAAAAAAATGATGAAGAAAGTAAAATGCAAGAAAACAACAAGAGAAAGAGTGAGAATGCTATGTTGTGAACCACACTCAGTTCCCACAGTCTTCTCTCTGGGTACAGATGGCTCTTTTGATCACAAGAATATTGGAACTAGCCTGAATCATCTCATTGTTGAAAAGAGCCATATCCATCAGAACTGATCATTGTATAATCTTTTTATTGCCATGCACAATTATCTCCTGGTTCTCCTTATTTCACTCAGCATCAGTTCATGCAAGTCTCTCCAGGCCTCTCTGAAATCATCCTGCTTATCATTTCTTTTTTTTTTTTTTTTTTTTTTTTTAATTTTTTATTTTATTTTATAATTATAACATTTTTTGACAGTACATATGCATGGGTAATTTTTTACAACATTATCCCTTGCACTTACTTCTATTCAGATTTTTTCCCTTCCTCCCCCAACCCCCTCCCCCAGATGGCAAGCAGTCTTATATATGTTAAATATATTACAGTATAATTTAGATACAATATATGTGTGTAGAACCGAATTTTTTGTTGCACAGGAAGAATTGGATTCAGAAGGTAAAAATAACAGTTTACATTCATTTCCCAGTGTTCCTTTTCTGGATGTAGCTGGTTCTATCATTAATCAATTGGAATTGGATTAGCTCTTCTCTATGTTGAAGAAATCCACTTCCATCCTGCTTATCATTTCTTACAGAACAGTAATATTCATTCATGTGTCATAACTTATTCAGCCATTCTCCACTCAGTTTCCAGTTTCTAGCCACTACAAAGAGGACTGCCACAAACATTTTTACACATATGAGTCTCTTTCCCTCCTTTATGATCTCTTTGGGATGTAAGCCCAGTAGAAATAATGCTGAGTCAAAGTATGTGCACAGTTTGATAACTCTTTGTAGTCCTATCCTTTTTATCCATTCTTTCTTTCCTCATTAAAGAGCTGCAAATCTCAGAGGACAGGCATACTTTGATCAGAGACAGACTGCTTTGAGTGTAAAGGCTAAAGACCCATCAGAAGGCCAATTCTGCTTAGCATCCCAACTTTAGGCCTCCATAACTAGGTAGCAGCTGGCTCTTCTTGTCCAGATTGCCAAGATCTGTTGGGAATGTGGAAGTGGGGGAAGAAATGAAAGATGAAGTTTACCAGGGATTCAGGGATCTGATTTTTCATTGATCTAACAACTATGGCCTTTGGCTAAATATAGTAGCAAGAAAAGTTTGTTTTATAGGGAGAAGGAACTGTGCCTATCAAGCAGTGTCTCTTCATGTACTCATTCTTCCTTTACAGATCTCTCTGAGATTGAGCCTAATGTTTTCCTTCGACCATTCCTGGAAGTTATTCGCTCTGAAGACACTACTGGTCCCATCACTGGACTAGCACTTACCTCTGTCAACAAGTTTCTGTCATACTCACTCATAGGTAAGATTTTAGATCCTCTTTGGGCAACCAAACTCTATAACTTAAGGATTGTCATGAGAAGTATCCTGCTCTTTCCACAATGCCTTTCTTATAAGAGATAAAGTTATTACTATTCAGTGTTAATTGCATACAGGGTAATGGGAGAAATGGAAGGGCTGGAACAGTCAGAGCCCTTGGCCCTTTTAACTCAGTAAGTTTAAGGATTAAAAATACAAGGTCTTTTCATTTAATTGAGTTTATTAAAATTATTTAAGTTTTTGTTAACAGGTCTCTTTCCTTAAGATGTTGACTTTTTTTCTCATATTCTTAACCCCTGTTCAGGGATTAAGCATCTAGGGAGAAAAAAAGATATCTACCTTTGTTGCCATATAGACAAACTATAGGAAAAGAGATACTATTCATACCTCAGCCAATTAGAAAAGAAAGTAAGAAGGAAGAGTATAAGACTGAGATGAGACCCAGCTCCCCAGAAGCTGACTTTTTTTGAACCTTCCCTGAGGCTAAAATTACCTCCAAACAGCTAGCTTCCTGAGTAAGGTTTCTGGGCATTTCCTAAGGTGTGTTCCAGAAGCATCAGGTTCCCCTAAGTACTGTAGCCTTTATCTCATACTTGGATCCCTTCTCTACAACAAATTGAACCTAGCCAGCTCCTTCTTTGCCCTCAGCACCACCTGCAGGCTATTCTTCTGCACAGCTTCTGACTACTTGTACCATCTGTCACTGTCTTTTGATGATCTCTCTACCCTACAAGCTTCTTTGATCAGCAAGCTATTCAAGCCTTTGTCAGGAAAGAGAGCCCATTCTTGGCCTACCATAGAGGTGGTTTCTGGTTGTGCAAGAGATTTTGCTAAAGATAGTTATAATGGGGATGAAAGTGGAGTTGGAGGGGAGGGAAATAGAGAGTGATGAGTGAGTGCAAGAGTATCCACAGACATGAAGAAACCACAGGTTTTCCTTGGGATTTAACATGAATTTCTTCCCACTGCCATTCTAGACCTGTGTGGGTGGGGGCAATGATAAGTAAAAGTTCAGAAAGGATTGGGAAGACTAAATGGCAGAAAAAATCTCCCTACCTGCTCATGTGAGAACCCAAAAGGACTTTCATTTGGCCTGCAGGTCTGTAAAATATTCTGATACAATAGTTTCGGAGGTGGCCATGGGTCCCAGTTACATGATCAGCCAGATTTTGTTTAACTCTACATATTGCTTAGGTCAAAATTTATATCGATGATTGCATGCTACCTTAGTGGACCTCCTAATGATTGCTGAAACTCTTTTACTCTTACCTAGCTTTTGGGAAAATTAATATTTTATTCAATCTTGAGTATTATATGTTTTAGAGTAAAAAGGAGAGTTAAAGAAGTCTTTAACAAGGGAGTTTTGCCCAGATGACCTACAAAAAGCAATTACTTAGGAATACCAGTTCTGGAATTGGAAAGACCTGAGTTCAAATCTGGACTTAGACACTTACTAACTCTGTGATCCTGGGCAATTCACTTAGTGTTTCCTCAGGTTCCTCATCTGCAAAATGGGAATAATAATAACATCTATCTCCTAGGGTTGTTGTAAGGATCAAATGATAGAATAGTTGTAAAGTACTTAGTATAGTCCTGGCACAACATAAGCATTATATAAATGTTAACAATCATTATCATCAACCTTGATCATCACATAGAGCTGAAAGGAAATCATCATCCCAGTGAAAGAATGAAATTCTAAGGGAATTGGGCAAAAGGATGCTCAATAGTAATTCAGGGCTAGGGCATGGAGAATTGAGGAGACCTGTAAGGATCATAATTCTAACAGCTCACATGCTGGTATGAAAGATATCCTCTTCACTGGCCTATAATTTGGCCTTTGGCCTTTCCCTGTGCCTCATGAGAGGGCTGTTGGACAGGGAATAAATAGCCTTTAGTGAATTTTGCTGGGAAGGATCCCAGGGCATAGAGGAAAGATTTCTAACAAAGGTCATCTTAACCCAGATGCCTGTTAGAAATCCTCCTCTCTCACAGTTCAGAGTACTTATTTAGTTCTAGGTAGCAAACCCATAGAGAAGCCACTTTTCCTATAAGTCTCTGAATTCTAGGACCATTCTGTACTGTTTTTCTAAGATTAGGACCTTACTCAAACACTAGGTGCTTCATAAACATAATGATCTTAATTGTTGAGGAGTTCCTCCTGCTCTCTACTCATTCTTACCTTGTCCAGCCTCACTTCTCCCACTGTCTCCCTAACTCCCATCCTAATAATACTTTTATCTCCTCGTTACTTTCAATCATTTGTTTCCCTTTTCAGCACTAAGCAGCCATGATATAGGACTTAGTGGCAGATCCATGAAACTTGGCACCAGGGTAACACTTTGCCTAAATAGTGGCAGTTTCCTTTTCTTTTTCCTTTTTCTTTTTCCCTCTTTTTCTTCCTTTTACTTATTCCTCTATGTATGTAAAGGAAAGAGAAATTGAAGGAAAGTCAGATGTCATAGAACTGACTATCCTGGATTTTTGTCTAGCTTCAACTTTATTTTCTTGTTCTGAATGGAGCCAAGAGATCCTGTTCTTTCTCACCCCACTAATGAGCTACATCTTATCCTTGTTTCATCTTTGTTCCCTCCTAATACCTGTTTAGTTAAAATAGCGATAGAAACCACACTCAGTGCAATATTGTATTAAAGGAGATTGAAACCAAACCAGGGTAAGGATTCTGTGGCACCAGATATGATTACTGGCAGCAGTTTCTGTCCAGGCCACCCTCCAACCCTCCCAGGCTCAGCTGTGCCTGCCTTGAAGCTTCAAAAAAGCTTGAGAAAAAGCTGTGTTGAAAGATGTAAAGGAAAAGGCTACAGATTTGGCACTCTTAAACTTAGTTCTTACTCATTTCTTTTCCTGGGAGAAGCCCAAAACAGGAGTTCTGAGCTTCTTCTTGTCCAGCATTTCCTGGCTAAAAGGAATAGTTCTACATATTGAAGTTTGTTCCAGGGCACTTAATCCATAGAGCCGTTCATAGGCAGAAATTCCCAGAGGAAGATGGAGAAGGACAACAAAGTTGGAATTCTAGAGGGATGCAGCCCCTAGAGAAAATGACCATGCTTTTGTCTTCCATTTGACTCAATCTCTCCTTTGTTGGTGGAGCAGATCCTACTCATGAGGGCACAGCAGAAGGGATGGAGAACATGGCAGATGCCGTCACTCATGCCCGCTTTGTGGGCACAGATCCTGCCAGTGATGAAGTTGTCCTGATGAAAATCCTTCAGGTAAGTAAAGGAAAGAGTAATTAGGCTAATGGCCTAGAGCTAGTGCCACTTGATCCAGTTAATCAGGACTATGGGTAGGAGAGAACTGAGTTGAGTCTATAAGAGCTTCCTCATCCACTTTATTTTCAAATAGGCAGATTAGGTACCCAAAGTAATAGCTTTTTTGATGGAAAGCTTTTAATAAATTGATTTCAAGTGCCAGAAAGCCTTGATACATTTTAGATGTGACAAGTCAGATCTGTGCTGCCCGTCTGCTGAGCTCTGAAGAGGACCACGAAGGAGATTCGGCTTTTCATTTGGACTTATTGGGTCACAAAATAGAGAAGTGGTTCCTATGTTAACATCTTTGGGAGTACCACAAAATGAAATCTGGGCTCTTTAGGCTTCAGTTTCCCTATCCATAAAATGAGATGGTTGGACTAGATGACTCCTTTCCAAATTCAGAGCTGTGATCGTACAAGCTCTTAGACCCTCAGAGACCAGCTATGTGAGAGCATCTTTGGAGTTCTCAGGCCCGGTCCTTTTCAACATACCTCGTATTGTCTTCTTTGAAAATTCTTTCTCCTTTCAGGTTCTCCGGACTCTGTTGCTAACCCCCGTGGGTTCCCATCTGACCAACGAATCAGTGTGTGAGATTATGCAGTCTTGCTTCAGGATCTGCTTTGAGATGAGGCTCAGTGGTAAGTGGCTTTTATATCAGGCTAGGTCAGTTCCACTAAGACTGACATTAGTTAACATTCACATAGTACTTTATGGTTCACAGAGCATTTTACATAGCTCATCTTATCTGCCCAAGCACTGGAGAGAACAAAAACTCAGAGCTTTTCCATTTCACTTTGGACAAAGATGAGGCCGATCAAAGGCCTCCTGCATTAGGCAGCTATCCCAAGGCCTGGCTAAAGACCTCAGCTCTTTCTGAATAAACACAGAAGAGAATTTAAGTGTATCCTATGCTGTCTTTTGCCAAGCCATTGGTCACCCTCAAGGTTTCTTGGGCTCCTGCTTGCCCCTCAGATCTGCTATGGTTTGGAGGCTTATGATTCAGGGTGGAGTAGAGGTTATCCATGTCTGCCCAACCTTTTTCCCCCACTTTTTCCCATGACTCAGTGCTGCCACCTTGTGTCTAAGTGCTGGCATGGTTGCAAGGCTACAGTGGAGCTGGTTTTAATAAGTTTGGTGTAATCCTTGGTAAACAAGGTTTGGAGGGGAGTCTGCTCAGAGAAGCCTCCTGATAATAGCACAGCAAGTAATGACACCTGTGTTATTTGTTTTTGTCTGTGCAGAGTTATTGAGAAAATCCGCAGAGCACACTCTCGTCGACATGGTGCAGCTGCTCTTCACAAGGTAAACCTGCTCATGTTTGCCTCGGCTGGGCTGCCCTGGCCCCCTGAGCCTGCCTGCTTTTCCACAGCCACTTCAGGGACCCAGCTAGCCTTACAGCCACATCAGATGCCACTTGAATTGATGATGGGGGCAGTTCTCTGAGCTTAGGGTTACAGAGAAGAGGGAATAAAGAACTGGCTTGACTTACAAGAGAAGGGAGGGTTTT
The DNA here is from genome assembly GCF_048593235.1 of Sminthopsis crassicaudata. Classification (NCBI taxonomy): domain Eukaryota; kingdom Metazoa; phylum Chordata; class Mammalia; order Dasyuromorphia; family Dasyuridae; genus Sminthopsis; species Sminthopsis crassicaudata. The sequence continues at coordinate 577,960,693 of NC_133618.1, forward strand.
ATTTGTTCGAGACAGATGGAGATGATTCTGCTTCCCAGGCCAATGTCTGTTTCTATACAGGTAACAGCTGGGAAGGGCAATCCATTGAGAGAATTGAACAGAAGATAGGTTTCCAGACCTTGGCTTTATTTCCAAGGAAGAGGGATAAGACATTCAAGTCTAGGCTTCCCCCGGTCCCTGGTTGTGGCCCAGGAATCCCTGCTGAGGTGGGCAAAGCAGTATCCTTCCTACAGCTCTTCTTAGTAGTTGTAACTTTAGGGGAACTAAAGAGATTGCCTTGTTCAATATATTCTTGACCTTCCTGGTTTAATAAATATAATGATTGAGTATCTTTCTAGACCTGTTATGAAATAAAGGCACCTTATATTTAGTCTAGGATCATTTATTGATTCCTAACTTGAATATTCCCCCTTTTTCTCCCTATTGTATTCTTAGGACCTTGGGATTCTTAGAATATCTCATTGGGATGTGATATGTGACTCTCATGTCATCTCCCACATAACACCAATCTCAACCAGGTAGATACTAGTATAAATTAGGTCAGGAAACAAAAGGACTTTTAAGCTCTAAAAGCTTCACTCTTGTGCTTCAAAAACTTCAGTGGCTATCTTCTACTTATGCAGACTCCTTTGTTTAATCTTTAAAGGCCTTTACAATGTCATTCAGCCTATCTTTCTAAACTGGTTCACATTATTATACCCCAAATACTGTATGTTCCAGTCAGCTGGCTTATTTGTTGATCCCCATATATAGCATTTCATTCCTGGCCTCTGGGGCCTTTGCATAGTTTGTCTGACATGTACTTCCTCCTCACCCCTACCTGTTAGAATCCCCATCTTCCCTCAAGGCTTAGCTCAGGTGCCCTTTTCCCTTTAGTTGATGAAGCCTTTCATTTTCCTACAGTTGTTAGTGCTACCATACCTCCCTCTACCCAAGAGAGCACTGTGTACTAACTTTTGTATGTTTAGTATTTTGTACTGAAGTATTTATGTACATGCTGTTTCCCTATCCTTCTCCTGGGCAGATACCATTTTGTTTTTGTCTTTATATCCATCAGTACCTGGCACTTATAGGCACTTAATAAATACTTACTGAATTGAATATTCTTGACTCCATATCATCAGTTTCTTTCTGGAAGTGCCTATAACAGTTACATCCCAGTCCCCAAGAAGGTCTCAGCTATGCTGTTGTGGGAAAGAGGAAGGGCATGGTTATTATAGTCCTTAAAGCTATAGAACCATGATATTAAAGATGGAGTGAGTTCATTTAGTCTCATCCCTTATTTTATAGATGAAGGTACTAAAGAGAAATGAAATAACTTGATTAAAGATGCACAATGAATTAGTGACTGGAAACCTAGAATAAATTCTAGCTCATTTTTCTAGTCTAGTCCTTTTTCCACTGTTCCATTCCTTGATGAGATAAAACTTTGTGTCTAGGTTGAGTGGGACAGAGATCTATGAGACTTAGCCAGTTCTTCTCAATCTTTTTGAGGACATTTTTCCTTTTACTCTACTAAATCTTTGTATTCCTTTGGACTGGCTTTCTATCTTATAGGTTACCTCAGTTTAAAGAAGAACCGAAGAACTATGTAGGAACAAATATGAAGAAGGTAGGTCTTGACTCATGCCCTTCTGCCTAGCTTTCCTTTCCCCTCATTAGTACACCAGGTATTTTCTTGGAACAACTTTATTCTATAGAGAAGTGTTTTTGTTTGGAGAGATCTGCTTAAGAGTCTAAGAATAGCTATCACATACATGGATGCCACTGGAAACATTTTGCTACCCCAGATGCTTCTCCCTTCCCTGCTCTTCCATTCTGACCCATTTTTATTCCCATTATATTGGCAAAGACTTAAGACCTGGGCTCTCCTTCCATAAACTAGGAAGATGACCACTTCAAGATTCTTGTAAAGGTTTTAAAGGCCATGTTGGGTATGGTGTGTAGGCAGAAATAAAAATTGGTACTTCACTACAAGGCTGAGTGCTTCATTTCAGATCAAAATGGACCCTGCTACGTTGCTGGACTTATGTTTTCCCCTCTGGAAAGTTCAGAAGTACCTGGCCTATTAAGGGTCTGCAGGTCATCAGACCCCCTGACCTTCTGCTGCATAGACCTGAGAAACTGGACTTCCCAGAACTCACTTCTGGGTCTCTGAAGGGCACACAGGAATAATAATGGCAGCTCTCAGCCTCGTGAGACTCTGCCTCTCAGGCCTGGACAGCACTGCTCATCTGTTTGATGCATGCCCCTCCCTGCCCAAAATACTACCCTGGATCCTATTGCTGTGTCTCTGGGTTGATTTCACTTTGTTAAAACCGTGCATTTGCCTGTCTTTCACAGATTTCTCCATGTCTCCTCAACAAACTGGAACTAAGTAGTGGGGAACAGCCCAAAGCCCTGAACCAGTTAGAGAGGGTACTGCTCTTTAAGAACCTCAAGGTCTCTCTCTCTCCCTTTCCATCCCCTTCCTCTTCTTTTTTTTGCAAGCACCACCTGGGTCTTGGTCCTTTGTGTGAAACAAAACTTCCCCTTCCCTGGTAACACAGCACGGCTTGGGAAGGTGCATGCAATTGTTGCTTTGCAATGTTGGGAATCTGCCTGGATCAGGAGAATTAGTAGAGAAGGGAGTGGAATTGTGCATAGGCCTGCAGAAAGAGAACTAGCCCTCTTTCCAAGGAGTCAAGCACAGATATCGCTAGGAAAGTGGGAAAGACCTCAAGACAGAAACCTCTCCTCGCCTCTCTTTCTCTCTGTTCTTCCTTTTTATTGTTATAACTGACAGCAGAATCCCAGGCATTGTCCCTTGTTTCCTTCTGATTGATTAAGCTGGGTTTGGAAGAGGTGGGGGAATATTATGACTCCAAGTCCTGTGGTCAAATGGGGCTTGGAGTCACCTGGAGTGCCATGACTGGGGTGATTTAGGCTGCTGGGAAGTAACAGGGTGGTGCCCCAGCTATGTTGTATAGCTTTGAATATCCACTCTTATTACTCAAGGTATAAGGTTTGATGAAACCAGAGAGAATAGATTTAGGAAACCTTGTTTCATGACTTAATTTTCCTCTGCTTCCATAAGCCAAAGAAATAATGTCTCTATCTCTTGATGAAGAATTTTCCCACTAAAGAAGAGGTACATGAAGCTGTGAGAAACTATGTGACTTTGGTGGGATTGGCTTGGGCCACAAACCTTTTTTATCAGCATGCTGTTGTTTCTTGAATGCTAACTAGTATGCTTGTCCAATCCTGAGTGCCATCTCCTTCAATTAGCCAGACTTGGTATATAACCATGGTTATTGATATGGTACCTTACTCTTTTTTCCCCCCAAAATATCACACTAATCTCTATAAACACAAAAGTAAACATGTATGGTCATTTGGGATTCCTCATCTCCCTTAAATCTTGAAGTGAATAGCATTATTACAACTATCTTGATACCTTCTCCTTCTTCTAGTAGAGGATTTCCTTTCCTTTCCTGCCTCAAAACAATCTGAGGAGAAGAATCTCTTCCTTTGCTAAGAATTATTCTTATCACACTTTTATTTCTAAATTCATAGGCTGTTCCCTTAAACCAAGTGTTTTATTTCACCACTTAGATGTTACAATTAAAATACTAAGTATCTCCTAGCACCCACTCTATCTAGAAATCATAGAGGACCTATAGAAGTAGGTGAAGCTGTAATTTTTGAGAACTCTGAAGAAGGCAGTTTAGTGTAACTGGTCTCACTGTGGGAAGGTATCAATGCAGTAACAATAAAACTAGGCTCCTGACAAGATGGGAGTTTACTGAAGGGAAAGGAGATAGACCAAGAAAGATTAGGCCAGGATCTCGGCACTTTTTAGAGATTGATGGCAAGTAGATTATTAGTTCTCTCTCAACAAACTGCACAGTTGACAACTTGTCAGCCAATTTATAGGACTTTGACTTCTTCCAGTGATCCTTGGATCCCTTACTGGAGGGATGGAGGGAGGTTTGGATGACTTTTCTGTGTAGTCCTCATGCTTCCACTGGCAAGTCTCTTCTACTTTGGCTATTAATACCAATTCTGGTAGACAGCTTCCTGGGAGAGAAATCTCCCAACTTTACTGAGATGTTCAAAACCCTAAAGGTGTTTCTGACATAGCCAGGAGGGCTCTAGGAGTCTCAGTATCATGTTTCAGAGAACTGTGGGCAGTTTCCTAAGGTCCTCTCATTTTGGAGGGTTATAGGGAGGGACCTGGATAATCTGCTGTTTCTCAATCAAATGCATTAAGCAACCTTTACTCAGTTATTTCAAAACCCTCCTTAAAAAAGGAACTAGATATACCTATGGAAGAGGATTGGTTGCCCTGCCCAAATCAAGTGATAGGATTATAGATTTAGAGCTAAAAAAAGACCTTAGGAATCATCAGATTCTCTCCTCTCATTTTATAAACTAGAAAACTGAGTACCAGTAAGGTTTACTGATTTGCCCAAAATCAAATAAATGATACCGGCAACTCAACTCCAAATCCACTGTTACTTTTCAGTTGTTCAAAAGTCTTAGAGAAATTAGAGAAATGAAATCTGATAGGAGTGAGGAAGATCTTATCTGCTCAGCCCTTGGGAAATAGAAAAAAGTTTTCTTTTCAAATTAAGGATCATATTGATTGACTTTAGGAGAAAGAAAATTGGCCTCTAGGAGCCAATTTGAGAAAAGTCAGTCAGGGAATAAATTATTTGGGGCTTCATTAGGGTACAGTTTAAAATGATGAAGGCATCTGAGTTTGGGAAGAAATGGGCCTGGATGGAATAAATGAGTTCATTGTAAAGAGAAGATCATTAAATCTAATATTAAGGATTCATGGTAATGAACAGGCAGCCAAATTGGAAACCTACTTTGACTAAAAAGAGGCTATGAGAACAGTATTCTAGCACTTTGGGTGGCTTAGCAGGATGTAGGAAAATAATAAGGTGTAGGGAAATAAATTGACTTGATTTGGGGGAATGCAAAAGTGCACTGAAGGACACAAAAGTCTAGGGCAAGAGTTCTCAAACTACAGCCTGCAGGCCAGATGCGGTCCGCTAAGGACATTTATGGTTATGGCAAATGGGCTGAGGGGCGGAGACAGAGTGTGAGTTTTTGTTTTTACTACAGTCTGGCCCTCTAACAGTCTGAGGGACAGTGAACTGGCCCTCTATTTAAAAAGTTTGAGGACCACTGGTCTAGGGTATGACAGGAATGGTGAACTGGTACATTCATTCAGCAAATAGCAACTGCATTGGGATTGGGAGAATTGTTAGTAGTCATGGGTCACAGTCTTAGCTGGTATGCTCTTCCATTTTTACCGAAGAGATCCAATCTCATGCAAAAAGCCAGGGAGGGAATAAGGAGGAATGCTTGCTTGGGATCAGAAATAGAGATCTCTGAGAAAAGCTCGAGTGGGAGGAGTACAATAACTTTCCACCTCAGGAATCTCCCCAGGGTTGGATTCAGTAAGACAGTTGAGGGAAAAAAGTTCTTGAGGTTCTGGACTATTGGGTCTGGAGAATGATTCCTGGCAAGGTGGTCACTACTAATTATTTCCTGACCCTTCTGCATCACCACTTGATGCACTGTATAGCCTGAAGCAAACTTCTGCTAGAAGACCTTGGTCCTGTTGTTGTCTAAGCCAATTATCCCTAGGAATTATATAAATATCCGCACTGCTCTACCAAAGTCTAGTGCTAGTAGACATGTCTGGCTAAATGCAAAGATTGAGGAATGAAGCATGGGAGCAGCCAGGTGTTCATGAAATATCTGATTCCCAACTCTGTACTCTCAAGCTATGGTCCAAAAATAGGTTTGGGACTGGGAATTAGAGGCCCATAATCTTCTGACTACAGAGTTCTTCAGACTTAAGAGTGGTTGCTAAGATGAAGCTGCCTCTTGTATTTTAGGAGTGGACTGCTAAGCTAGCCTGTTTGGTGTGAGCAAATACATTTGGTAGAATAGTCAGGTTGGAAGGATGAGAATGTGATCCACTGATTTAGGTGATTGTCACTTGGCCATGGTTAGGGAAATGGATGGATTGGGGAGAAGATGCTTTAGGCTGCTTCCTGTGGTCAAATGGGGCTGCCCCAAGGGACGGGGAGGGTTCTAACAAATGAATCCTAGTTCAGATGACAATTCAATGAGGTATGATATTTACAGCTAAAAATGAGAGCAGGAGGCATGAGTGATTCATCCAAATGGAAAAAGCAGAAGAGGTCTCCACGACCCCCACGGCATGTCACCAAAGTCACAGAGTCACCCACTTCCAATGGAGCCACACTGTCCTCCAACTTTACAGGTAATTTCCTTCTGGCTAAGGCTACACTTTGGTGAGAGGTTTCTGGATTGTTTTTGAATAGGCTAGCATAGGATGATGGTTTCTACAAAGAAGACATTCTTTTCTTTGATAGAGTAGGGGCTAGTGACATTATAATAACCATGATCTATGTGCTGAGAACAGATGCTTTCATTTTAATCAAGTGGAGTATAAAATCTCTGAGCTCTTGTGTGCTGTTCAATTTCAACAGTGGCTAAGTTCTTTGGAGGTAGGATTTGTCCTGTATTATTAGAAAATCTATAAGGGACTTGTTATTTTAATCAAATGGGGTATAAAATCTCTGAGCTCTTGTGTGCTGTACAATTTCAACAGTGACTTCCAGTATTCTGTGACCTTTTGGCAACAGTGCATAAGTTTTTCAGTTCTCTTGTACCAAAGAGAACCCTGGATACCTATTCTGCTAATACAATAAGTTTTCAAAGAGTATTGAGATCAACACACAGACTCGGAGACAAAGAAGTTGTGACTTTCCTACAACTTTTAGAATTACTCCATTTCTTCTCTTCTAGTATATGTTCATTTTCCAAGGGACTCTCTTTGCAGGTGCTGTGCCCTTCATTGATGCCTCCATGCCTAGCTCCTCCACAAGTTCTGAAGCCACCTCCACAGCTGTTAGCCTCTCAACGGACAGTGGTCTTGACCTTTCCTCCCAGACTACATCCAAGGAAGACCTCACTGATCTGGAGCAAGCTGGCTCCCTGGGATCCAACACAGCCATAGTGCCTATAAACAACGAATTGGGCTCCCCTGAACAGTCAGACCCTCAGGTGTAGTATCTCTCAAGGTTCCTAGCTTTCTCTTTGAGTACTGGTCATTTTCTTTAGTTCTTTGAATTTTTTTCCAAGCCATGGTGGAAAAGGATAGGAAACTTTTTTTTCCCTGCTGGTGACATGGTAGATGGAGTCAGAAAGACACCTCTTAAGTTCAAATCCATTCTCAGATACCAGCTATGTGACCCTGGGCAAGTCACTTAACTTCTGTTTTCTAATCTGCAAAATGAGAATGTTTATAGAACCTGTCTCCCAGGGTGGTTGTAAGGATCAAATGAGATAATAATCATAATTGCTTAACAAAGTGGCTGGAACTTAATAAGAGCTGTATTTGTGGTTCATTGTTTCAGTCATGTCCAACACTTTGCATCCCCATTTGGGGTTCACTTGACTAAGATATTAGAGTGATTTGTCATTTCCTTCTCCAACTCATTTTACAGATGAAGAAACTGAGGCAAACAGGGTTAAGTGACTTGTCCAGAATCACACAGCTAATGTCTCTGAGGCTTGATTTGAACTTGTCTTCCTGACCCCAGGCCTGATACTTTACCTGCTGTACCACTTACCTGCTTTTAAGACTATGTAAATTTCAGCTATTATTGCCTCTTTATTCCAATTATATTTTTCAAAAGGCTTGGCTTATTTGGAAAGGAATAGACTAGTTGCTCTGTTTCCCAGGATAGTGGGGGATGAGGAAGCCAGGCAAGACCCCAGCTACTTAGGGGAAGATTCTGAATCCAGACTCAATGAAAGCTGTTACTATTTCCATCTTTCTAGATGTACTTTCTAGATGTGTTTACTGTGCATGAGAAATTTGTCGTGCCCCTTCATCCCTCAGAAGTTAAAAATGAGGCTTTGGCATAGTTAGCACTCAAATGTTGAGTGAGAAAATTTTACAAATAATATAGTTTTCATATAAACGCATAGAGTTAATAAAAACTTAGGAGATTTAAGGGACAAAAAAGTTTCATGTTTGCAAATCCCCCTTTTTAACAAATGAAGAAACTGAGACTCAGAAATATGAAATGGTCATCCATGTGTCAAAACCAAAGGGTCCCTCATAGACCATTTCATTTGAAAAGAATGAGAAGAGTCTTAACACCTCCTGTATATATTCCAAAGGAAGACATTTTTAGAACTCAGCCTTTCAGGATGAAATTCTCTGCCTTCACTGGATCTTCCCACTTCAGCTTATTGTAAAATGAAAGGGTTATCCTGAATGAACTTTCACTTCCATTTCAACTCTTAAGAATTCTGTAATCCTGTGCCATAGCCTGAAATGTCCCAAGTGGAAAAGGTCCAGTCAGCATCAGTGGAATCCATCCCTGAAGTGTTAGAAGAGTGTACTTCTCTAGCTGACCATTCAGATTCAGCCTCTGTCCATGACATGGACTATGTCAACCCCCGTGGTGTTCGCTTTACACAGTCCTCCCAGAAAGAAGGTAAGTATTGCCAGACTAGTTCATCTTTTTCTTCTCTTTCTCCTCTTCCCACCTTCCCAAACTCTTAATTTATTAAGATGCTCAAGATTTTCAAGTGAAAATTACTTGCTAAGCTAAATTCTCTTCTCATCTTTGTTCTAATCATCAGAGATTTAAAATTGTTAGAGAGCTGTTCAGACCATAGAACTGAGGGGATCAAATTTTGAAAAGTAGGGTTTACTTTTTTCTGTTAAAAATAAAATTTTTTGTCTTGTTTTTAATGTCATATCCATTCCTTTGTGTATTCTTTCCCTTCCCCTACCCACTAGGCCCTCTCTTGAAACAAAATTTTAAAAGAAAAAAAAAATGCAATTTGCATAAGTTCTTTGGAGGTAGGATTTGTCCTGTATTATTAGCAAATCTATAAGGAACTTGTTATTTCTTTTTCCTCCCTGTCTTTTCCAGGTACAGCATTGGTTCCCTATGGCCTTCCCTGTATCCGTGAGCTCTTCCGCTTTCTTATCTCTCTTACCAGTCCTCATGACAGACACAACTCAGAGGTCATGATCCACATGGGATTGCAGCTACTGACTGTGGCCCTTGAGTCTACCCCTGTGGCCCAGTGCCAGACCTTGTTGGGCCTCATCAAGGATGAGATGTGCCGTCACCTATTCCAGGTGAAAATGAGAATAATTGAGAGGGTGGGAGATAAAATTTCATTAGTAAATGTGTCAATATATGACAAAGGTGATCAGGTATAGAGCACTGGGAAAGAAAAGTTTGGATTATCTATGAGAAGGATGGATGGGGCCTTCCTGCCCATTGCCCATCCAACTCAGCCTAATGGTTCCCTAGTCATCATCAGTAATGCTGGCAAGGGAAGAGGTATGAGAATTGCCAAGTGTAGGCAACTCTTAAAACCCTGAACTTGAAGTAAAGCCTTCTTATGACTAAACAGTGGCAAATGTCAGAAAAATTCCTGACTTTTACTGCTTTTTTTCTCCAGCTGCTAAGTGTGGAGAGACTAAGCTTATACGCAGCCTCCCTCAGGGTGTGCTTCCTGCTCTTTGAGAGCATGCGAGAACATCTCAAATTCCAAATGGAGGTGAGTCGTCTGAGAAACACAGGGCATTGGAATTGGAAACTTTGCTCCTTCTTGGGTAGGATTCAGGAATTTGTAGGCAAGTCATTGACCCTCTAAGAAAGAGTTCATTGTAGGGTGGCTGTCATTTCCTTTGGGGAGGGCACAATTCCAGAAAAGAATCAAGGGAATGCTCTTATAAAATGGAGCTACAGTGGTGGGTAGGGAGCTCTTCAGCTTTGAGACTAACTTGTTTATCTTGCAGTCCCTTTCATGCCCAAGCAGGTTGAAGGAAGGAACTGAAAACAATACTAGATCACATCATCAGCTCATTTGATAAGATAATCAGCTTAATTGAAAAGGCAGCTTTGGGCTATAAAACCAGAGGATGAAAAATCAGGGTTCATTCCTGAGTAAACTTGTCATGGTGTGTACCTGGAGTTTGGGAGCAGGAAGTGAAGTTCCCTAGGATGAGTTTCCGTAATACTTGATACTCAGTCTTGAGCAATATAGTGCTTACCAATATAGTGCCTTCCCCTCTATTGTTTCTTCTGCCCTACTAATTTTTTTTCCTTTATTCTATTCTGTTGGAAATCTGTGATTGCTGCTAGATGTACATCAAAAAACTCATGGAGATAATCACTGTGGAGAATCCTAAGATGCCTTATGAAATGAAGGAGATGGCACTAGAGGCTATTGTCCAGCTCTGGAGAATCCCCAGCTTTGTTACTGAGCTCTACATAAACTATGACTGTGACTACTACTGCTCCAACCTCTTTGAAGACCTCACAAAGCTGCTGTCCAAGGTGCTGAGGGTTTCTAAAGTAGAAAGATGAAGAGGGAAAATTTGTTGGGGATAGGACAGGGAGGGAGGAACAGGTCACAGAAGGTGGAAGGAAAGTTTGCTAGGGAAATATGGGAAATTGCAAGATTAAAGAAGTGTGTGTGTGTCCACATGTGCATGTGTGTGTGCTCAGTAGCAGTTAAGATTGGGTTAAAATATAGCAGATGTCCCTCTACATTAGGTAAGAACTTTGGAAAGTATGTTGGATCAGGCTCTTACCTTTCACTATTTATTTTCCAGAATGCCTTCCCTGTTTCTGGGCAGCTTTATACAACACATCTTCTCTCTCTTGATGCATTGTTGACAGTAATTGACAGTACTGAGGCCCATTGTCAGGCCAAAGTCTTGAATAGCCTCATCCAACAGGAGAAGAAAGAGGCAACTAAACCCAGTCCTGAGATGGTGGATGGCACTAAAGAAGTCAGCAGCAGTGAGAGGCCTTTTTCTTTCTCAGAGCTCTAGACCCCAATAGCTTGGGCTCCTTGCCCCCATCCTACCTTACCTAGTATATATTTTCAGAGTTTGAAACTCTTGAGTCACCTCCTCAGGTAGATGTAGTATTCATCTCCCATTCTCCTTTGTTTCTTTGATATTTTGACTCAGCTGATGTGAGCCATTATGTATCTGTTGTGAACTTAGATTTCTGCTTCTCTGGGATGTTTCTCCATTAGGGATCATTGTAGCCTTCCTGGCATTGGAGTTTAGTGGAATCCTCCCTGTTCCTCTTTGTTTTCCTCCTGCAGCTGTGCTCTACTGTCCTCCCCCCTTTGCTGAATTTTTCTTACCACTTTTAAAGAAAACTCCTAAGGACTCTGCCATATCCCATGATTTTCCCAAGGTATGAAATCAAACTTAAGTACACTCCAAGGAAGAAACCTGACTCCAGGGTCAATTCTCTTTATTTGTGATTTTTTAGCCACAAAACCAATTGAAACTACAATTCTCTCATCCTTAGTTTACTTTACTAAACCCCAAACTGCTGCAGATACCTGTAGATCATCTTACAATATTTAATCTCCCTGCCTTTTTACAACCAAGTAAATGTAAGAAATTTTTTGTTACAAGATAAATAATTAAAAGATAATATAAAAGGCATATGAAATCAGACTATGTAACAAGTGATCTGGCCAGAACTGAACTGTTTGGCATTAAACTTGCTCACAAAAACAAAAATAGAATACTTCTGATCTCTAGCTGAGGTTGCTGATCATGAGATAATATACATAAATCATTGTGCAATAAACTGCTGGAATTTTATTGGTGTAGAGAACTCCCAAGTAAGAAAAAACCCTCCTTCTGTAAGTCTATATAATCTCTGTAACTCATAGCCTTAGAGAATTTCCTAGATCACTGACAGGGTAAGTGATTTGTCCAAGGTCATATAACCAGTATGTGTCAGAGATGGGTCTTCCTGGATTCCAATCTGACTCTTGATCCACTTTGCCATGCTACTATAGAAATGTTAAGTATTATAATCATTTATTTTTATTGCTCAGTACATAGTAGGCACTTACTAATAAATGCTTGTTAACTTGACAGGAATGTGACACTTTTGGATTAAAGGAAAGTCACAACCTAAGACTGCATTCTTTTAGTGTCTGGTTAAAATGTTGGAGGTTCTTCCTGATAATTTCTGTGCTGAATGTTTCTCTCCCCATATCCCTATTCCCCCCCCCCTCCTACCCATCCCAACTTCTGGCTCTTTGTGTTTTGCCCATTGGTAGTATTTTAACAAATACTATGGACTTCCATTGGTTGAGTCTTTGCTTCATTTGGGCATTTACTCAGACTTACTTTACCCAGCATGTGGGAAGAGGTAAAGGAGCATCATATCCATATTCATATAGATAATGTTCCTTCGACCAAAAAAGAACATTTCATCCAAAAATTTACTTTGAACTCTGATTCTTCACACTTTTTGTCTCACCTACAGGCAGTGATCAAGCAACCACTGATGGAAAACACCCAGGGACAAATCCAGATCACCTGGGATTGCATACACCTGGGGGAGGGCAGCTGCTGGCTGAGCAGGGAAAATTGGGCTGCAGTGACCTGGAGGAAGGTGGTGATGCAGGTGGTGGGTGTTGGGTCCCAAAGGACTTTCTTGGGTAGAGGACTTCTCAGGAAAAGACAGAAAGAGGAAGAAA